>NC_133500.1:7388141-7388512 GCF_025370935.1 Choristoneura fumiferana
AATATAACTGAGATAAGTAGTTTCCGAGCGAACATTTGGTTACGGTGAGTTTTGGCTCTAAATTTGAGTTTCTGTTTCGGTAGAAAATCTGCCGAAACTAGAACCAAAACCAAAACTTGACTTGCGTGCTGCGTTCGGGAACAATCGGCGTTGTGAATGAAACAAATTTATCTCCCTCACATTTGTTGTTTTTTCGTGGGTAGGTACGTTATTATTTTACATCAAATAGACTGTCACCGACCGAATCGACAACCGAACAACCGATACCGATAGAACCGTCAATTTCTCGATAATTGCTTGTGTTAACACAAGTCCCTGAAATTCGCACAAAGCGTTTTTGCTCGTCATTTATTATCCGGACTTCTAAGGAG
>NC_133500.1:7388612-7393288 GCF_025370935.1 Choristoneura fumiferana
AATTAAAAAACTAAACCTTATCATAAATTAAATTAACACTACACAAGCAGGTTTGCAGGTCTGTGCAAGTTTCCTACGCGATGTTTTTCGTCCACGAAAAGTAATGGCAAATAAAATTTCGCCATTAATTCCCAAAAATTCAGAGATGCGATGCCGAGCTCGAACCCATGACCTTCTTGAGAGGGCCATAAGTCAAACCACTGGGGTTTCTACGGACGCCTTATATCAACGTTTGCCTGATTCTGTAAATTTACCATATACCTACCCAATTGGGACATACCCTGCTTATACAGCATTGTACAGCCGGGTTGTTGGCATAGAGTCGTTTTAAATGCTGTACATTTTTCCTACTGTCGCATATTTAAAATCCTATAAACAGCTTAAGTGGAACAATAGCTGTTAAGTAGCACACCTTATTGGTTTACTTATACAACTTATAGTAAATAAAAGAGCATAGCAATAGCGACACTAGACTCATAAAAGCAGTAATAATTGAGTAGATAACTACATAATTGGTGGCAGCCACTGCATCGTATCATATTACAAAGCTACTTGAGATTAAAGTAATGCCAAACGGTAAATCAATGAAGCCTGTCTAGTCGGGTTAATCAATATATCCACTGGGCCTTACGGTATGCGGCGTACAGTCGGCAACGGAAGCCTCAAAACGCTCGGGAGGAGAGGTACAGTTAGCAATGGCGTGGTTTACTGACCGAAGCCATTTTGAAGGCTAGTCCAAAGATAAAATTGATAAGAGCATTAACAAAGAGTATATAATCACTACGTTTTAAGAGTCGGAACTCTCATACAAAAACAATACCACGATTGTAGTATGAATTCAGTGTCTTTTTGGTGCCAATATCAAGAAACGAACTGCACAGACTAACAGGGCCGAAAAAGTCACATTGACAAGTAGTGTTGTTAGGAACAGTCGATATTATCGATATTGTAACAGCATAGTGTTGTGCTTTTTTATCGATATATTGTCAAAAAACGGCACGTAGTGGTGCGCTTTTTATTAATTAAATGATCGAATTAAAGAAAAAAAAGTTGTTTTTCTTAATAATAATTTATTTTCATGTCATGGATCTGTTTTCTTTATATAGGTAAATACAGTTTCACGTTACACAAGTATTGTATTGTAGTATTGTATTGTCCGTTTTGCACTGCACAGCACTTGTGGAAGGCTGTGCATGTAAATATTCCACACTGGGCAACTCCAAAGCTGAACCTGAAACAAAGTTAAATTTAGCCAGTAGCTTACACTAACTAATGCAAGATAAAATAAAATTGGTACGCACAATCCAATTTTTGTCATATTGCAGGTCAATGACCTATGTTTACCTAGACAACTTTCTTACAATTTCTTGCCTTATTGTCAAATATGTCTTTACTTGTCAAATGAATGAATGAAATGTAAGGTGATCTTGGAGTTAGTTGACAATACATAATTTTGTATACCTCTGATAAACAATCTACTTGCCATGCCAAATGTAATGAAATTAATTCTGTAGTTTTTACCCGATTCTGGTGAAGCCCAAAAGGAGGATTTATTTTTGACCTGTATGTATGCATATCCATTTCTATCTCCTCTAACTACTAAGCAGCTCAACCTATTTTTAACCCCTAACGCAAAAAGAGGAGTGTTATTACATGAAGTGTACCATAAACAGACAATACAGAAAAATGGTCAAGTGCGAGTTGGACTCGTACATGAAAGGTTCCGTAAACAGTTCAATAAAAGTTTTTCTGAAAATTCTTCTAATATAAGTTTTTTTTTTGCTGACTGTACTATATGCCCCTGGTTACCAAAGTACTCGTCAAGACGACAAACGAGTCCAAACTCGATGCAGTTGTGTTGTTTATCACAGTGTTCCTATGGTCACCCGCTAGCTTTATCATCAGATCAACTCTAAAATTCTAAATTATGCTATAAGGTATATATTTTATCAGTGATAGCTTACCTGTTGTATTGTCAGTTTTACACTGCGCACCACTTGTAGAAGGCTGTGCATGTAAATATTCCACACTGGGCAACTCCAAAGCTGAACCTGAAACAAAGTTTAATTTAGCCAGAAAGCTTCCACTAACTTATACAGGTGAAATATAATTAGTGTGTATAGCAAATTTTTCTGTCTATTACTAATGCTCTGACCGGCAACTATACTATACACTCAAAATACCTAGCATTATTATTGATGACGAAACAAATTAATTTATAACATATATTGTATGTAAAAAAATATGTGCATGTGTATTGATGGTATTTATTAGGGTTATGGTTTATGGGGGCGACTGAAAAACAGCGCTGTTAGCCAAGGGACTTTGTTCTGCAAGGTGCAGGCATAAGCTGAGTTGCTTTCCCTTTTGATAGTTTGATTGTACTTATTATTTGTTATGTACCTATGTAGAATTTGTAAACAAACTATTAAATCAATATCTTTTATTATTTTATTATTATTATTATAAGATGCAGTAAGTCAAGTTGCAATAGAGATAAATTGAAAATAAAATAAAGTGTTTACCTTGGCTGTTCTTGCCATCTTAGGGGAAACCTTTCAAGATTTCTTCAGAAAGAGGTGGCATGGGAAGTCCCAATTTTGGTATGGCTTTCTTCTTCAGCCGGGTTTTCGATTTTGTGAAATCTCGTTGCCAACTACTTTCACCCACTGCTTACAACTGAAATAAAATTTAATTGTCGTGATACTATATAATACGAATTGACGTCGGCCAGCCAAATATAACCTCAACACTATTATCAGATTTATCAGTAACTTTACTTACACATGTTCACTTAGAGGAAATCTAGCAAAGAACATTTTGTTTTCACAATGTTTTTCTTGAATACCACAAATTTCGCATCTCCTCATGTTGAATGGTTCTTAGTAAGGACAGCCGTGAAAATAACGGTAAAAACTAGAGTCCTGTCTCGAATAAATGCACTTTAGTGAAAGAAAAGTTAATGCGGAGGAGAATAATCTCAACTCAACGCTATTAACAAAACAAAACACAAAAATACACGAAAATTCAAACAGTAAACACAAAATCTCGCGAAGGCGTCCGTTCCCACGCAGCAGATGAAGGTTTGTGGGCTGCCATATAAAATGAAATAGAAACTAAATTTTTTTCATTTACTTAAATAAAAGGATATCCAGTCAGAATTATTTTTATATTGTATTTTTATCTTAGTAATATTTTTTTCCGCTTATTTTTTTTTTTCACAGCTTAAAATGTGAAGAATTGCAAATATTATAATTTAAGTGAAATCTTCTAAACACAGATCATTTCATAAATATGGCAACCAATAAGTTATTTTGGAGAGGTTGGTACAAAAAGTCACTAGCTCCATACATTAGATTTTTTGTATGGAGTTTCAACCCACTGGAGCATTAGTTATTATATATACAAACAGTCTTCAAAGTTGCTACGCTCTTGACACATGTAATCGTTGATTGAGTATTTAGTAAAAGATACAAGCCTACATCGATCTTCACCGGTCTGATAATAGAATGAAATGTATTTCATAATAAATTTACTTACTATATAAAACATAATTAGAAATGGTTTTGCTAAAAATATCCTGGACAGGATATGTTTAATATATGAAAAAAAAAAGATTTTAATAAATCTTTGTAATCATCATCGATTTTGATTTGTTATGCATACATTTTTCAAACCAGACCGGTGAAGAAGTTTTCAAGTTCGGATCTTAGACCAATTGGTCACGAACCTTGGTTAAGATTTTTTTTTTTGGGAAAATAGCGTGGTGATTTCCCTTTGCCTTTGACACCGTAGTCCCCTGTACTACGAAGTGCAAAATTCGAACTTCGTATCTTACCGTCCCACTTATACTAATATGATTTAATACGAGAGTGAGAGGGCCGGTACGATACGAACCTGGATTTTTGAATTTCATAGTAACCTCCCTGAAGTTTGAAGTTTCTAGTTGGCAAATAAAGAGCTCTACTAGCAACTCTCACATCAGGGACCCTCAGTTGCCTTTTATTAAATGTAACACTGAGTTATTGTTATACATATACACATGTTTTAATTTATCAATTATATATAGTGGTATTTGTTACATATTTTATTTTAAATTTTGTTTGTTTATTTATTTTCAAATACTTACCTATCTCATTGTTTCTAATAAAGATACGTATTCTACTAATATGCACTCCTATTTGTGCTTGTCAGTTGTGCTTCGCCGTTTTTAGAAGAAAATGAAACTGACAGATAAACGGCCACTATTAAATTCTCTAAATAAAAATACAAACATTGGAACAAAGAACCTCCTCGTTTTTTTGAAGTCAGTTAAAAATTTAAAATCTAGTATACATAATGTATACAACGTCGCTAATACATTACATTGGGGTATGCTGCATGCATGCATGCAATTAATGCATTTAGGGGCTGATTCGCCATCCATTGATTAGCGTTAACCGACGGTTAAATGTGATGCCGTCTCCGTCTATCCGAACCAAAACAATAGAGACGGCATCACCCTAACCGCCAGTTAACACTAATCAAGGGAGGGAAACAGCCCCTTAATGTGTTAGCGTCGTAATTCGTAACTTTTAGATGGTTGGAAGTATATAGTGTAATCAACTTTACCCTCGATTCTGAACAACTACCTTACAATTCAATTATACAATTAATACGTTGTAATACTTTAGATT
>NC_133500.1:7394591-7422809 GCF_025370935.1 Choristoneura fumiferana
CTTTGCCCCTCTTCCTTTACTCATTTTTACATTTATTGGTCCAGCAAAATCCACGCCACTTATCAGAAATGGTCTGGATGGTTTGACTCGAATTGCAGGTAAATCTCCCATCTTCTGCTCTCTGTTCTTTGCATTTTGTTTCAAACAAACTACACAAGTTCTCACAAAGCGTTTAACGCTATTCCCTGCATTTATTAACCAATATTTGCTTCGCAAATATGTTATCATCATCTGTGGTGGGCCATGCAAGGTCTTGGCATGAGCTTCTCGTAACAACAGCGGTAATAACACATTGTCTTTCGAAATAATGATTGGGTGTTTACGTATGAACTCTATGTCGGCATGTTTTAAACGACCCCCTACTCTCAACACCCGATCTTCATCAAGAAAGGCGGATAAAGATAATAGTCTGCTCTTAGCTTTTAATTGTCTATCATTTTGTAAATCTTCAATTTCTTCAGAGAACTCTATTTCTTGTGACATTCGTATACATGTGATGAGTGCGGTGTTTCTCTCTTCGTGCGTCAAGTAACTGCGTAAGTACCTTCTTTTTCTTTCATTCATAATATTCAACCACCTTTTGCAATATGCTACTACGCGTACAAGTTTGTCCAGGGAAGAATATCTTTGAAGTAAGGTAAGCTTTTCTTCATTCTTATGTTGTCAGTTACTAACATTGTTACAATATTTTTTCGTTTTTCTAGTGCTGTGTCCATTGGTTTCCCTTTTCTAATTTAACATGTCTTTCTTTAAATTATCTGGTCCATTCCACAAATATCCAGTGATTTTAGTTTTTCAGGCATCACTCTCTGGAAGCTGCATCCGCTGGGTTATGTTTGGTGTTTATGTAAAACCAATGACTAGCGTCAAACTTCTCGATTATTTCCAAGACTCTATTTTTCACGAATGGAGTCCATTTCATTGGATCACCATGTATCCACGCTAATGCTACTTGACTATCTGTCCATGCATATACCCTTTGAATGTCTATCTCTAATATGTTTGCAATTTGTTTTAGATGTTTACTCAGTAAAGTAGCAGCGCATAATTCTAGACGAGGTAGTGATATAGTTTTGATCGGGGCTACTTTCGTCTTTGCCGATAGTAAAGATACCTTTATCTCGCCATTTTCCTTAACTACCCTGGCATATATCACCGCCGCATATGCTGATGCCGATGCATCTGCAAATCCATGAAGTTCGATTGTGGATTTATTATGACTGGTATGGATCCAACGATTTAGAGTTATGTCTCTTAACGCCGGTAGTTCTCTTTTATATTGCAGCCATTCTTTTTGTAGTTCTTCAGGCACATGTTCGTCCCACGATATCCCACTTTTCCATAATTTTTGCAGGAATATTTTTGCAAGGACAATACTCGGTGCGATCCATCCATGGGGTCAAACAATGACGCTATATCAGATAATATACTTCTTTTCGTCATTATTACATCCTCTTCCACTCTTATTTTATTCGGTATTGACAGTGTGTCACTCTTGACAGACCAAGTAACTCCCAAAGTCTTCACATTCGTATTTCTACAGTTTGTGTTTCATCTATCTTTTGATTTTCTTTTAGTTGCCTCATGAATAATTCGCTATTAGAACACCACTTTTGCAATTTAAACCCTCCCGAATTCAAATTTTTGTTATCTGTTTTTGCATTGTAATTGCTTCATTCTCAGTATCTCTTCCTGTAAGTAGATCATCCATATAAAAATCTCTCAGTATCGCTTCTTTTGCTTCTGGATATTCAAATCCCTCATCAATAGCTGTTTGTCTCAATGTCCTTATTGCAAGATATGGTGCACAGGATGTTCCAAATGTTACAGTAAGTAGCCTGTATTCTTCAATTGGTCTTCAATCTTAGCTCTCCATAATATTCTTTGGTAATCTGTATGGTCTTTTTTATTTTTATTTGCCGGTACATTTTCTCAACGTCCGCAACAAAGCTATTCTGTGTTTTCTCCATCTCAAAATTACTGTTCGTAGTTCTTCTAGTACTGGAGGTCCTATCATCAGTTCATCGTTTAATGACACTCCATTACTTCCCTTACACGATGCATCAAATACAACTCTCACTTTCGAGGTCTCTCTTTCCTCTTTTATAACTGCATGATGTGAAAGATACACATTGTTCAAATTGTCTTTCTCCTCTTTGGTTTCAATCTTCTCCATATGGTTTAACGTTAAATATTCTTCTAAAACTCTGTTGTATTCTTCCATTAATTTTGGTTCTTTTGTCAGTCTTTTTCAGTAGTTTTCCAGCGATTCAATGCAATTTCTTTGCTGTTTGCCGGTAGTACAGGTGGATCATTCTGAATGTTAAGTTTACTATATATCGTCCGTTTTCATCTCTCGTGGTTGTTTTCTCATATATTTCTTCTACTCTTTCTCTTCTGCTGTTAGTTTGTCACTTTCTTCCTCTATTGTCTCTAGTTCCCAGAACTTTTGCAGCATTTCGTTTAATTCTACATTCAGATGCATGCTGATAAAAGGTTGGTTTTTGTTAACTTCTTCTCCGACTGTTATTTTCCCTGATAAAATCCATCCTAGGTATGTTTGTAAAGCTGTAGGAGATCCTGGGATTCCCTTGATAAGACCTGGTTGTATAAATTCATTATACACTTCTACTCCCAAAAGAATATCGATGGGGCCAGGTTGATAGTAGGTTGGATCAGCCAGTTGTAAGTCTTTCAAATGTTCCCAGTTATCTATTGTAAGTTTTTCAGATGGCATGATGCTGGTCACTCTTTTAACAATGTATGTTGTTATTTTCATTTTCTTGGAGTTATATCGTGACGAAATCTCAATATCTGCCGCAAAGTTTATGGGTGTTCTCATCTGACTCAGGCCAGATACGTGACCATTCACGTGAATTCTCTTAAGGCCCATAGTTTGAGCTGCAGACTCTGTGATGAATGACTCCTGTGAGCACGGATCTAATAATGCTCGCAACACAAATTGTTTTCCTTGCTCGTTGGTAACTTTAATTTGTGCTGTTGATAACAATGCTGTAATGTTTCCTGTTGTTAAATGATTGATGATCTCCTTCTCTCTAAGTTGATGTTTCGTTTCTCTTTCGTATTTTTCTCTGTTTTCTATTTCCGGCTTTTTCTCTTTGTTTTCTCTCTCTTGGGATTGGCAGGGTGTGTAGCTTCTGTGCAACAATGAATGATGTCTTCTTCCGCATGTGTGACAAGACGACTTGTTATTGCAATATTTTACTGGGTGACCTGGCATAAGGCAGTTGAAACAAAGTCTTTGATTCTGAACAAAATCTGTCTTCCTCTCCAAAGTTAGCTGTTGAAACTCTTTGCATTGAAATAGCACATGATTCTGTTTGCAAAATCCACATTTCATCTCCGCGGCAACGACAAATGATCTGGACTTGATTGCATGGTAAGGCTCTCTCTGGATGTTAGCACTTGTTGTCGGTATCGGGTGCATCATTTCTAAAACACGGAACCGTTTCTCTAGGAACCTCTCAAATTTAGACAGCGAAGGCAACTCATTGATATTCATATCACTCACTTCTTCTTCCCATTCTTTGTGAGTTTCCGTATCGAGTTTGGAAACGGTCATGTGAATGATAATCGCATCCCAAGAAGTAGTGTCGACGCCTTGTCCTTTAAGTTTGTTCAGACATTCCATTGTAACATCAAGTATCTCACGAATTGATTTGGCAGTCCCTGCGTTCATTTTTTTTTGGTTTATCAATCTGCTCAATATCGAATTTACAATAATACGCTTATTATTGTATCGGCCTTGTAGCATATTCCATGCCAAATCATAATTACTGTCAGTGACCGGTAAATGTTTCAAAAGATGTTCTGGTTCGCCTGACAGACAGCTCTTTAAATAATGTAATTTCTGAACATTTCCTAGATTTGTCTTGTTGTGGATGAGTGAAACAAACAGGTCATGAAATGATGTCCAATCTTGGTAATTGCCGGTGAATTGTGGTATGTTTATTTTTGGTAATTTAATTTCTTCAATTTTATTTTGTTGAATCAAATTCAAGCTGCTCGGTATTTGTGTTGAGTCTTCTAATAAATCTGTCATCTCCGCTTTCAAGTTAATGTAAAATTCTTCATATGCAGAATAATAATCTTTTGTAAAATATGACAGGTTTTCCATATCTTCCTTATTGACAATTTTGATTATGGATCGGTTGGTTTCCACAAAATTCTTCCAATAGTCGTCCAAGGTCTCTTTTCTTGCTTTGACGTATCCTCTAGTCAATCTCGCTTTGCTCGTTTTTTTGAAATTTATTTTTAATTTTTGTATAATCTCCATCGCCTGTTCTTGTTCCGCTATAAGTCCCAAAAGTTCTTTTGACATCTTGAAGCCCTTTTATTAACACGTTAATTTTGAAAAATTTTACAAGTCCATAGAATAAAAATCCAAAAAATTACAAGTTCTAAAATTATTCAAATTTTGTCTAAGTCCATAGAATAAACCATACAAATACCACTTCGATTTTTCTAAGTCCATAGAAAGAATTTTGAAAATTTTACAAGTCTTTTTAAATTTTGCGCGCTGAATTTACTAAGTCCATAGAATAAGATCCTGAAATTTTGCAAGTCTTTGACAGCTACGATTTTTCCGCTAAGTTCGTTTCACTGACACTGACACTTCACTTCACTGTACTTACCTCTTTGCACTACACTGTCTACACTTCACTTCCTACTCACTGTCACTGTCACTGTTTCCTATCCGCTCGTATGGACCACTTTGTTTACATCAAACACCGTTGCTATGCCAATCCGTTTAATACTCAACCAAATACATTTCTTATACATTATGTAACAGCAAAACGATAGCTAGTTTCTATCACGGTGTAGCGACATCTATGGGTCGATAAAATAACTAAAATCGGCTAAAACAGACTTTGACTTTGATGCATATTATCAGTTTTCAACTCAATCGGTTCAATAGTTTTGAGCAAATTGGTTGTGACAGTGATTCTGTAAGAGTTCTCTCTTTCCTTTACTTATCCATTTCAATAGGTTCTTTATTTGACTTGGACAAGCAAAAGACCGCAACCCACTTGTGACTCTTCTGGCGTTGCAGGTGTCCATGGGCGACGGTAATCGCTTACCATCAGGCGATCCGCTTGCTCGTTTTCCCCCTATACCATAAAAGGAGGATAGCTGCTGAGCATCAACTTCACTTTACATGCTGATGGAGTTAAGGCTGATTGCAAAAGGAAAATAATTATTGGTACCTATTTCATTATTAACAGTCATTATTGAAACAAGACTGGTTTCAGGTGTCAGCGATTCTTCAAGTTCCTTTAAATTAATTATTCCATTAGGTCCAACTGGCAAGTATGTGATCTTGAAACCTTCTCCTTCTAGCGCACGGCATGAGTCAAGCACACACTTGTGTTCCTGAAATGTTTAATAAAAGCAAGTTTTAGATACATTACAGCATAATAACTATGCATTCAACTAATGAAGAACAAAGCTTCAAGTTCCGGTTTTGTTCCCCAGGTTGGAGCAGATATTTACTTTTGTGAAAATGTGTCTAATAAGGTCCTTTGTGAGTTGATAAATAAATACATTTTTTTATATATAGCAGGGGAAACGAGCATGCGGGTCACCTGATGGGAAGCAATCACCACCGCCCATGGACACCTGCCAACACAAGGGGTATCACAGGTGCGTTGCCGGCCCTTTAAGAGCCTGACAGGCTCGTTTTTTAAGATCCCTAAGATATTTTAGTTGTGCGTGGAAAAAAATTGCTTAAGTTTTGTATGAAAAACAGATGTTTGTTCTTGAGACTGAGGTGTTTAACATGTATTTAAGCATCTCCCTATCTATCTATTTAAGTATTGTTTATCTGTTGCTTAGTACTCATAACACAAGCTATGGTAACTTTGGGGCATAGTATTAATTTTCCTAATGTGAGATATACATGTGATTTCTGCTTCACCTTAATGTGATCCTAATGTTATAAACAGGCTGCTCTGTGTCCACAGGTCTGTACCTAAGGACATAGACCAGCAAAGTAACTCTACTTTAAAAGGAAATTCAGGAAGCGTTCCAGTATTACGTAATGCACTTTGGGGGGATGACATATTATTATAATGTCCTCAAAAGTGGGAAATTCGGGTGACACTCTTTCCCGGCCCGGATAATACCGGGATGGAAATACCGACCCTGTTTTTCGTGTACACGCCCATAGAAGCTAATGTCAGTTTCTATGGGCGTGTACACAAAAAACAGGGTTGGTATTTACATGTCGGTATTATCCGGGCCTGGCCTGGAAGTGTCACCTGGAAATTTGCATCATCAGTTGTTGTTCTTGGCCTATAAATGCTCTCATGCTGAGTTGCCTGTGTGGCTGTGCCAAAAAATGCCAACTTAATTTGGAAAATGGCTAAAGAAAAGCTAAAAAGATTAAAGGACATCAGAAACAGGTATTTGGATGGTATGGGCTTGTTCAACGGAGGTGTAAATGTAATTCTAAGTCGACCGCTTTCAGAAGAAGCGATGCTGATTCACAGAGTCATTAGACAGGCCTTTGCATCCAGACGTGATTTTAGTGCAACAGAGAGTGTAATATCTGTAGTGTGGTGTATATATCTGAGGCTCCCCATGAGGCTGACATAGTCTTGTTAATATGAAGCCTTGAGTTTTGAAATAAATATTATTATTATAGTCATATGTGGAGTGCTCAAGCCTCGTTAAAACATTAGATTTTTTTTAAATAGAAACAGTGGGTAGGAATGGTAAGTGGAAAGAAAATCTCCAAAAATTGTGTTACATATTACTTGAACCTCATACGGACTTACAATTTGAGTAGTAACAATATGCTTCTTTCTTGGTGAATAAAATCTAGCCACTCCTTTTACTGATATGTTGTTTGACTCTGTTGCACCAGATGTGAAAATTATCTCTTTAGGATCGGCGCCAAATTAGTTTGCGCAACTTGTTCCCGGGCTTTTTCTACAGCTGATTCACTTCCCACCCATATGCATGAGTTCTTGAATGTGGATTACCATGTTGACCAACAAAGTATGGCAGCATTGCAATCCAGCACTCTTGGGTCCTGTAAATCAAGTTCAATGAATCCATGCTGTTAATATAAATAAGTACAAAAACAGAATAGAACGTAATAGAAACAGCTTTCGTCAATTTTTATATTACTTGTCAAACTTACAACTGGGGTTGTTGCTTGCGCGTCAAAGTACAGTGGCCGTCCGACCTCTTCATGTTTAAAGAATATTTTTCATCGATATCTGAAAACAAAAAATTAAGAACAACTTTAAAACAAACATTTAATTTGATACACAATTACAAAAGTGAAGACAATTATATGCGCATCAGCTAATACTTTCTGCCTTGCATTACTAAATAATCTGTGACAATACCTTACGCTGCCATTCATTCACCAGAAAGTTTCCTCAACGCGCGTTATGTCCTGTACTGGAAATTTAATCGATCTTTAGTAACACAAATTCGCAGTTTCTTGGGGTGCCGAAACTTTCAATAGCTTACGAAGCAGGGGTAGTGATAAATTTTGCTAAGCGAAACATTTTGTATATTTTGCTATTTTTACAGTACGCTGGAATTTAACATTCATGCAAGCCGAAATGCGATGTACGCTACGCGTTCGTTCGCTGTCTGCAGTGGGTTGAAACTCCATACAAAAAATCTAATGTATGGAGCTAGTGACTTTTTTGTACCAACCTCTCCAAAATAACTTATTGGTTGCCATATTTATGAAATGATCTGTGTTTAGAAGATTTCACTTAAATTATAATATTTGCAATTCTTCACATTTTAAGCTGTGAAAAAAAAAATAAGCGGAAAAAAATATTACTAAGATAAATAATACAATATAAAAATAATTCTGACTGGATATCCTTTTTTATTTAAGTAAATGAAAAAAATGTAGTTCTATTTTTCAATTTTATATGGCAGCCCACAAACCTTCATCTGCTGCGTGGGAACGGACGCCTTCGCGAGATTTTGTGTTTACTGTTTGAATTTTCGTGTATTTTGGTGTTTTGTTTTGTTAATAGCGTTGAGTTTGAGATTATTTCTCCTCCGCATTAACTTTTCTTTCACTAAAGTGCATTTATTCGAGACAGGACTCTAGTTTTTACCGTTATTTTCACGGCTGTCCTTTACTAAGAAACCATTCAACATGAGGAGATGCGAAATTTGTGGTATTCAAGAAAAACATTGTGAAAACAAAATGTTCTTTGCTAGATTTCCTCTAAGTGAACATGTGTAAGTAAAGTTACTGATAAATCTGATAATAGGTGTTGAGGTTATATTTGGCTGGCCGACGTCAATTCGTATTATATAGTATCACGACAATTAAATTTTATTTCAGTTGTAAGCAGTGGGTGAAAGTAGTTGGCAACGAGATTTCACAAAATCGAAAACCCGGCTGAAGAAGAAAGCCATACCAAAATTGGGACTTCCATGCCACCTCTTTCTGAAGAAATTCTTGAAGGGTTTCCCCTAAAGATGGCAAGAACAGCCAAGGTAAACACTTTATTTTATTTTCAATTTATCTCTATTGCAACTTGACTTACTGCATCTTATAATAATAATAATAAAATAATAAAAGATATTGATTTAATAGTTTGTTTACAAATTCTACATAGGTACATAACAAATAATAAGTACAATCAAACTATCAAAAGGGAAAGCGACTCAGCTTATGCCTGCACCTTGCAGAACAAAGTCCTTGGCTAACAGGCGCTGTTTTTCAGTCGCCCCCATAAACCATAACCCTAATAAATACCATCAATACACATGCACATATTTTTTTTACATACAATATATGTTATAAATTAATTTGCTTCGTCATCAATAATAATGCTAGGTATTTTGAGTGTATAGTATAGTTGCCGGTCAGAGCATTAGTAATAGACAGAAAAATTGGCTATACACACTAATTATATTTCACCTGTATAAGTTAGTGGAAGCTTCTGGCTAAATTAAACTTTGTTTCAGGTTCAGCTTTGGAGTTGCCCAGTGTGGAATATTTACATGCACAGCCTTCTACAAGTGGTGCGCAGTGTAAAACTGACAATACAACAGGTAAGCTATCACTGATAAAATCTATACCTTATAGCATAATTTAGAATTTTAGAGTTGATCTGATGATAAAGCTAGCGGGTGACCATAGGAACACTGTGATAAACAACACAACTGCATCGAGTTTGGACTCGTTTGTCGTCTTGACGAGTACTTTGGTAACCAGGGGCATATAGTACAGTCAGCAAAAAAAAAACTTATATTAGAAGAATTTTCAGAAAAACTTTTATTGAACTGTTTACGGAATCTTCATGTATGAGTCCAACTCGCACTTGATCATTTTTTCTGTATTGTCTGTGTTTATGGTACACTTCATGTAATAACACTCCTCTTTTTGCGTTAGGGGTTAAAAATAGGTTGAGCTGCTTAGTAGTTAGAGGAGATAGAAATGGATATGCATACATACAGGTCAAAATATAATCCTCCTTTTGGGCTTCACCAGAATCGGGTAAAAACTACAGAATTAATTTCATTACATTTGGCATGGCAAGTAGATTGTTTATCAGAGGTATACAAAATTATGTATTGTCAACTAACTCCAAGATCACCTTCATTTCATTTCATTCATTTGACAAGTAAAGACATATTTGACAATAAGGCAAGAAATTGTAAGAAAGTTGTCTAGGTAAACATAGGTCATTGACCTGCAATATGACAAAAATTGGATTGTGCGTACCAATTTTATTTTATCTTGCATTAGTTAGTGTAAGCTACTGGCTAAATTTAACTTTGTTTCAGGTTCAGCTTTGGAGTTGCCCAGTGTGGAATATTTACATGCACAGCCTTCCACAAGTGCTGTGCAGTGCAAAACGGACAATACAATACTACAATACAATACTTGTGTAACGTGAAACTGTATTTACCTATGTAAAGAAAAACAGATCCATGACATGAAAATAAATTATTATTAAGAAAAAAATTTTTTTTTTCTTTAATTCGATCATTTAATTAATAAAAAGCGCACCACTACGTGCCGTTTTTTGACAATATATCGATAAAAAAGCACAACACTATGCTGTTACAATATCGATAATATCGACTGTTCCTAACAACACTACTTGTCAATGTGACTTTTTCGGCCCTGTTTAGTCTGTGCAGTTCGTTTCTTGATATTGGCACAAAAAAGACACTGAATTCATACTACAATCGTGGTATTGTTTTTGTATGAGAGTTCCGACTCTTAAAACGTAGTGATTATATACTCTTTGGCTGTCTGTCTGTAGTAGTAAGTAATGTCACTGTCAATGTCAAAAATTGCACCATAATTTTGATTCGTGTTAATCTGTGGAGTAATAGGCATAGCAAAAGGAACTAAAGCCTATACAGAAGCAACGCTGATGTGATAAAATTCTAATTTAAATTATACTCACCGGCACAAAATTGGGCCCACTACTATGTTGTATAACAATACCTATTACAACATGGATTGAATGCATAGATTAAGGACCAGATTTTCTGCCGCTCAGCCATGAATCAGTAACACACACAGTCTAAGATGATTATCATCTTGGGCCGTTTTGTTTTAATCATCTGGTTTTAGCTACTCGATACCAAATCCTATCGATTAAGTCGATCCGCTGAATCTAAGACTGTAGTAAAACTCGACGGCTTGGGTCGTAGTTCTCTGCGCAAATTAGGTTTACTCACGGTGTTTTCCTTCACCTTAAAACTTATGGTAAATTTATTTATGGCCATTCAAGCAAATGGTCGTGGGTTCGAGGCTGGGCTCGTACGTTTCCGAATGGAATGAGCTTTACGGTGAAGGAAAACATCGTGAGGAAACCTGCACATACCTGTGAAAAAAAATGTGGGTTGGGTGTGAAGTTTCAGATCTGCACTGGGTTCTTGTGGGAACTACGGCTTATACCCTCTCACCCCGAGAGGTCTATGCCCTGCAGTGGGATGTATATAGGCCACAATGAGATGATGAGACAGCTATGAAGTTATATTTCAGGATAGGTAATATTTCAAACAACAGTAACCAGCCAGTGCCATAAAATACAAAACATAAAATCTTAATCTAAATTTTATTTCAATCAAAAATATCATCATAGGTCAGCAGGGTTCGCTTGGGATCCTTGGGCGGGGGTGGGTTGCGTGGCGAAGCGGCTGGCGTCCAGGAGCCCGCGGGCGGGGGCGGACGACGCGCCGGCGTCGCTTTCCAACCCTCCTCGTTGCCGTCCAGCGCTGTGATAGCGTGCGATGCTATCTCCGGTGTGTCAAATGTCAGGAACACCCTGTACAAAAATAGTCATACATATATTAGAGATTGGTGTATGACAACTTCAATAAAATAATTGAAACACTGGGCTTGCATTATCCTGCTTTTTAGCTCTCTGGCCTGAACCTGAGAACCTGACTATTAAGCTTAAGGTTCCAGGATATTTGTATGAAAAGTACAAATATTTTTGCTTGAATTTTGGATGCTAAATGTAGATGTATGTAAAAGTAAAGTATGTTTATCTATTGACCATATTATAAGCTATGGTAAGTTGAGGACTAGTTCAATTTGAATCAATTGTCCCATGATTTATTTATTTATGATTTAGGATACCTTTAAGATGAGCGAGAAGGGATATGTAATTCTTATACAAGTCTGTGGTATTGTGTAACATGTACCTGAAGAAAGAAAATTTATTATTGAGTGATACTAATGATAAATTTACAGGAACCCACTTTTCCTCATCTCCTTCTTGCGCGAAAGTGAATGGTTCATAGGTCAATAGGCGGCGTCTGAGAACTTCTTCTGTTATACCAGTCCCTGCAACCTGTATTGTACTACTTCGGACAGCATTTGGAGGACCTGAGGTGGCAGGAGTCTCACTACCTGGTGCATTGCGTGGGCCCTTTTCTTCCCTGTAATAAAGAAAAAATTAATTTAAAATAATTTTCGTTAAGTATGAAGTATTTTTTAACTTTTTACTCGACTACGGCAAAGCCACAGGAAGAGTAATGATTTTAGCAGTCTATGTATGTTTGTATTTTTATAAATCTATACTATTATAATACAGAGTGTGACTGGGAGTGTGGCTTGTTTGTATGTAGATTGTAGGGGGACCAGGAAGTAATCTCTTGGAGTACTGAACCCATTCAAACATTTCTTGAAAGCTACACTATTCCGGATAAACAAAGGCATTGGCATGCATTGGGTCAATTTCAGGGTAGGCAGCATTAGGCGCTGCCTACTCTGTTTTCTACTCAATGCATGTCACAGAACATAGTATTTTTTTATCCTTGGAAAGTGCTGTTCTTGCAAGGACACAAAGTTGCAGTCAATAGTTAGTGCAAAAAATTTACATACTTATCTAATGCCGTGACAAAGGAATCATAGAGATATTTGACTCTTGGTGCTGGTTTTTCTTCTGGAGGTGGGGGTTCTTGTGATGCACTGAAAGGTTGGTATGAAGCCACTCCTCCAGCTGCTCCCGCAGATCCACTCAGCTTGCGTTCTCTCCCTGTTTTTACATTTAACATACAGTCAAGCTATATGTTACCACCAACCACCATAGGACCTTATCATAGAAAATAAACTTCGAAAACGGCTTGACCGGTTTTAACGAATTTTTTTGTGTATATTTGGTAGGTCCGAGATTAAGACAAACTATTTTTCATTGTTCTACATAGACAGAGTCATGGGCAACAGCTAGTAGTTCAAAGAAGATGGTTATCAAATGATGTAAATGTACTGTAAAGACTGTCTTTAACCCATCAGGGGCACTGGGCACTAGGACAATGGAGCTTGAATTATGAGGGGGCTATTGTTTGTGGGGCCCTGGACATGTGCCAAGTGGCTAGAGGAAAGAGGGACCTGACTTAGGGGGCCCTGGGGTTGACATGGGCCCAGAATGCCCAGTGGGAAAGTGGAACCTGATTACTATGGTTGAATGTTGCTTCTTGTTGGTTGGTTGGTTGGTTGGTAAGTTTTATGACAGTAACAGGGTGGAAAATGAGAAGGTAGGTGGGTAAGTAAGGACCACCATCCATGCAACACCAAGAAGAGAGCTAATATAGAATACCTCAAGGGTGACCTACATGGGCTTTTTGGGCAGCAGCCCAGAGCCCCTTTAATATGAAGTGCCCCCAAACCGCAAAATCGAAATTTTTGACAAAATCGAAATAGTTGATTAATTAAGTACCCTAGACCCCAACCGAGTAGTGTTTGGTTTATAAACTCTCCGTCCACTGCCGTCCAGGAGTGGACGCTTCTGGCATACCTCATTTGCCATGTAATTTCATTGGCCATCTTAATGTCCCGTATGGTGTTGGGTTAGAACTACACCTCTCAATTTCTTCCATGAATGTCGTAAGAGGCGACTGAGAATATAGGTTAAGGTATACAGGCGACAGGCTGTAAAACTTAAAACCTAAAATTGCTAAGTGGCTCCGAAGCGGTAACGTTTTGTGTGATCTGCCTATAACCCTATTTGGAAATACAGGCTTGATGTTTGTGTGTGTGTGTAAAAAATACCAAATAGTTAGATTGTTATTTAATCTTATTTCTCACTTTAATATTTGACTTTTCGTACCTGCTCGTGGGCGCTTGAAACTAGCATTTTGCGGTTGTGGTGGTGGACTTTTAATAGCTTGAATAGCACCACTTTTAATCAACTTTCTAGCAATTTCACGAGCGTCTCGAGCTTCCGTAGGTCGTTTAGGTAAAACAGGCTTTTCAGGTTCTTGTTTAGGCGCCTTTAGCGCTTGGAGAGCCTTTTTCTTTTTCTTTAGTTTCTGGTACTTGGCTTGTAGCATTAGTTCCTCTTCAGTAAGATTGGAAGGAAAATGTAAATAAACCATAATAATATTGTTACAGGGCACAGAATTCTTCTTTAAATACTAGTAGTGCTTCTGCTCGTCGTTTTACAATTTTTTGTTATTGTTTTCACCACGGGTTTTAACTTCTGTTCGTGTGTACTGTAGTTTTTTTTTTTTTTTTTTTTTTTTTTTTTATGGCCCGCACGGTTTGTGCACTGTGGCCCGGGGTAAAAACGGGGAAACGGGTAAAGGTTTTAAAAATCATCGGTAGGAACGGAATTTGGAATATTGAATAAAAAATCAGGTGTTAAAGGAATAGGATATTAGAAGAGGAAAAATATATATACATATAAGTTGTATTGTCTAAATTTTAATATCATTACATAGGATAAAATCTGCTAAAAGTTGATATACATGGAGGTCAGCTGTTGAAAGTAAGCAGGATATGATGAAGGGAAAGGAACTTGAAGAGAAATGAGACCTTTGACAAGAGCTGATCGGTCGCGCCGAAAGCAAACAAAGATGATGTGGTTTAAATCAGCTTCTTCATATCCACATTCGCATGTGGGGCTGTCAATAATATTGAGCTTAGCAAGGTGAGCTGGGGTGCAAACATGACCCAGTCGCATACGAGTCAGTATTGTTGTAACCTTTTTACCGAATCTCAGTTTCCAAAACCAGGGCTTTATGGGTATAGAAGGTTGGATGGCACGATAATGACGACCCTTAGAACCGTCTTGGCCCAGGATTCACCCAGGATTCCCTGAGGTAAATCCCAGGAAGAGCTATCAAGTCATGCGCGTAGTTTCTAAAAATATTCACATCTCCACTCTCCACTGCCTCATTGGCTATTCTGTCTACTCTTTCATTTCCAGATATCCCACAGTGAGCTGGAACCCACGCGAAGGACACGGAATAGTTTTTATTTAAACATGTCAGTAACAGATTTCTAACTTCAGAAATGATCGGAAATTGGTAATGTGAACCGAATGGGAACCGGGCCAGAGCTTGCAAGGAACTGAAAGAATCTGTAAAAATAACAGTTTTACTGAGTTTCATTAGGATGATGTATTCTATTGCTTTCGCTAGGCCGAGACATTCGCCTGTAAACACAGAGGATTCAGGAGGGAGTTTGGTTTTCTGAACAATATTGTAATTTGAGTGTAGCACGCCCACACCTACGCAGCCATCTTTAGAATGTTTAGACGCATCTGTAAATATCCGATGCCATTACTGTAGTTTTAATCGGGACATTACATTGTATTTGTACTCACAACTCCGACAAGACAAGTACAGCAGGGCTACTACTAAACTCGAAGTTCGTATCATACCGCCCCTCTCGCTCTCGTATTTAATAGTATAGGTGTCAGAGGGACCGCACGACTCGAACTCGAGTTTCGTAGTAGCCCGTACATTTTATTTATTTATTATTCTTTCCTCTAGGGGAAAAGGCAAAGGTTGAACACCATACAGATACAGCCAAGTCTTCGTTGTACAGTCAACATCATAAATAAGTGATCATTTCTGTACCTTGTCGCTTTCAGTCGTTACACAATTTCGTATGTTTTCAAACTGACGTTAAAGTGACAAGGTACAAAAGTGATCACAATATTTTATGACGTGGACTGTACGACAAGTGAACTACGTGAACTAGAACTGCAGCGAGCTTGAGCTTCTGAGGAACTAATTGACAGTTCAGTCAGCTGTCATTTGTGTTTTTTAAAGATGCTTTGGATAAGTAAGTAGCTTTTAAGGTGAAATAGCTTTGAAATAGAGATGAATAAAAGTCATAGAAAGAAAACTACATTATTATTGGATAATTCACAGGTGGTCACTAGCTAGCTACATATTAGTAATCTGTGGCACAGAATATATAATGACGTACTGACGTATGGTGTGTAAGCGCTATTACCTGTTTTTTTACTTCTCATAAATAATGATGTGCCACAACCGGTAATCACCGAAAAGTTTCGGTAAGTACGTATGTTATACGTATTCAATGTTAAGATATGAACGGATCTGTGACATGTACTAACACAAGTAGGGCAGTTAAGACATTCTAAAAAAGGTAAAATGTGTCTGATGAAAATGCCACCGTTTAGGTGATATTTCGACTTTTTGCAGATGTTGATGTTTAAATTTCATTTTGTGCGGGTAAATAATAATGCCTAAAATAAATTAAATCCAGTAATTATTAATAAATAAAATTAAGGGGACTACTACGAAATTCGAAAATCGTAGTTCGTATCGTACCGTCCCTGTGGGACGGCAAGAGACGGAGTACGAAATTATACACTTCGTAGTATAGGGCTAGTCACCTTGTTCCCCCCTTTTAGAAGTAGGTACCTAACGGCGATTTAAATTGTAACCTTTTAAAATAATGCTCTTTGAATGCTCTAAAACTTTTACTAACAGGATTTTTGACGTGTTCAAGAATAATCTGTAACTTTCATTCATAAACTATAGAGAAGGTACTTGTGTGATTAAAAATAACAGTAAATATGTGTGGGAATGATTTAATTTGTATTGCAGGGACACATACCAAATTAAAATAATAATACTCAAGTTATATTTAGTTTCAAATTAATTATAATTTAGAAAATAGGTACTTAGTTTTATTTTGAAAAGATGTATTAGCCAAGCTTCAAATTATTTTTAACACCATGAGAAGAGAAAATCCGAAGACATTTTAATGGGGAGGTTACCTACCACTATCGCGTGTTTCAATATGGTTTTGTGGGTTTTCTAATAAGAACGCTTTTAATTTTTTTATTTGCTCAAAAAACTAAATCTAGTGGGTTTCTCAAGAATGAATGAATAGGTAGGTACTTGGTAGGACCAAATTGGTTCTTGTGTAATTATTTCTGAGATGTACCATTCACTGAGTTACACAATGGAATGATTCATTGTTGGTGTGCCGCTGTGTGTCGTTATAAGTAACCCATAATGACTAAGCACTAGTGGTCAAAATAAGTATTGAGCAAAATCTATAGAGATTCTGACACATAACTGCATGGTGTATAGTAGGTATGATGACTTGCAGGACAAAAAAGTTGGTAACATTGTTATTACGCACCCACCGCGGCACATACGATCTTATTATTTATAACGTGTAGGTAAACCAACATAAGCGGCACCTTTCATTGCATTAGCCTCATTCCTCGTTAGTCACTGAGTACTAACTGTTGCAAATTAACGCGAGAGCTGACTGAAATAAAATAAAAATGGAGTTCGGCTACACCCGCACGGCTATCTTTTTCGTGCTCTGTATTTACTTCGTGCATAATGTAGTTGGGATGCCCAGAACGGTCCCAATAGTCCCAAAACCGGAAGATGTGGTCCCGGCCGAGTCGTTTGGAATGAGGGAATTGGTAAAATCAACGACTGACGTATCCATTTCAAGTGAGTACAATTTTTTAATGTAGTAGGTGCTTTGCTTACCTGTTTTTTTTAATTCCTTCTACGTATTGTAAGATCGATTTTTACGCGATTTTGGCTAACTCGTGTGATTAACATTTGCGTGGAACAAATCAATAATTAGTCTGTCTAGTAAGGTCGATACCTACATCGAGAGGTTGACACTCATTAATTTGTGTTGTTTCTTTTTCAGGGGTCAAAATTCCAGGCCGTGTACCCTGTAAGTTTGAGGACGCCACAGAAGACGAAGTCTGTATGGAGCATTGCATACCAAAGGGATACTCCTACGGAGTATGCGTCAGCAAGACTTGTACTTGTGTTTAAGAGGAAAAGTTACAATGACACATTTCTCACATACCTACGCTGTGCGAAATAAGATTTTTAGAAGCTTAATATTTAACTACACCTCATACTATTATCTATTCTGTGACCTCATTGAAGTGCGAACAATATGTACCTACTTGTGCGTCAAACCATATAAGTATATTATGAATAAATCAACATTTTGAGAAGAAAACACTGCTTTAATTTGCATCCTCTTAAATTACTAAGGTCAATAAATGAATAGTCAATGTGTAATTACAACTCGTTTAATTGCAACAATGTTTAACAGTTATCGTACTCCCTAACTTAACAATATTTACTGGTATTATGTATCTACCTATCAATTTAACCAATTTGCTTTTAAGTTAATGCAGAATGTATAATTTACATCTACCTTACGACACAGAAATGTTACCTGAAATAACTTCCAAGTTATATTATTTGCAATACATAAAGCCGAGTTTCAACAAGTTGCATTACATTGTGAGGCCGTAAAGCCAACGAGTTTGTACCTAGTGGTCAATCGAGCGCCGCAATGTAATGCAAGTTGCACGATTTTTCTTGCAAGTCTAAACTCGGCTTAAAGCTTGCTATTAATAAAATGACAGGCGAAACAAAGGTCTTGCATAAAATTGCACAAAGTAATTGATATTTAAATAAATTTTAGGCAGGTATTAAGAGCAAGAGAAACCCACACAGAGGTTACCTAAGCCTCGCTTAGTTATTGAGTGGGTAAATTCTGCCTTTCTCACGAAAGTACCGGAGACAATGAATGACCGAATCCTAAACAGGCCCTTTACTTTACTAGGTACGAAGTGCAAAATTCGAACTTCGTTCTGACACTTATACTATTTAAAACGAGAGTGAGAGGGACGGCACGATACGGACCTCGATTTTCGAATTTCGTAGAAGCCCCTCAGGATTATTGAAGGCTAGAGCCAGCAGCATTAAATTGTTATGCTATTAAATCTTTATTTACTTTGATTTTTCACAAGAACTTAAGATCTCAAAGTGATTAATTGCTGGAATTTGAGACTTAGTGTGTATTGTGGGCTGGATAATGGTATCAGCTTCTTGTCTAATTTTGTTCCAACTTATTTCGATGTCCTGTCTCGTAGTCAAGTTCGAACAGACTACGAATCGAATAATGTATCTGCCGCGGTAAGTAGCCGCTACCATGTAAATTTGTTTCTTCTCAGTCAAATTTTCTAACAACTTTTTCGTAACAATGTCTCCGTCCTTCAATCTGAAGCAAACTAATCCCATTGATGGCTCCGGTTCTACCAAAAACCTGTCGTCTTCTCGAACTAACTTAGCAAAATGCTGCGCCAAGCTGATTTGGTTTCTGAGGTGGTTTCTTATGCCTTCCGCGCCGTATATTCTCAACACAGTCCATAGTTTCAGAGCTCTGAATCGTCTGCCGAGAGGTATTTGCCAGTGGCGGTAATCAGGGATTTTGATGTCAGTCTTTACATCGTCTAAATAAATACGCTGAATATCAAATGTGTTGATTAGGTCATATCCATTTTTTACCCACATTGCAGAACAGTCGAAATTGACAAGCATCCATTTATGGGGGTTGAAATCAAAGGAGTCTGCGTATTCAACTCCCTTCATCAACCCTCTGAATTCGGGGCAGATGAAGGCTGCTCCGGCATAGGCTGCGTCAACGTGTAGCCAGACGTCGGATTCATTGCACACTGGACCCAGCTCGTACAATGGGTCAAAGGCGCAGGTTCCTGTGGTGCCAAGATTGGCAATTACGTAGCACGGTATCAAGCCTTTAGCTCTGTCCTCTTCGAAGGCGTTCTTAAGAGTTTCCCCTCGAAGTCTTCCTTCTGGATCAGATTTGAGTAATCGCATTTTCATTGATCCAAGTAACCCAGATTTTTCTACGGAGGAATTGCATTGGTCAGATGTGTAAGCTACGAGTTTAGCGTTGAGTTCTCCTTCATTGAGGGTAGGATCGTTGCGCATGAGCCTGTGAACAGTTTTGTTTTTGGCCACTAGCAATCCGACTAAGGTCGCTTCACTAGCTGATCCCTGCAAAAATAATTTTATTAAAATCATAATTGGACATGATGACCTTGCACGAGGTTGACCGTTACGTTGATAATTAAAAGTTGGTAATTGTATCATATGTGATTTCAGGCTCATTTTATACGAACCTGAATTACTCCTCCTCCCGGTCCATCCGAGCAGTTAAGGAATTCCTCTGGCAGTCCAAGTAATTTGCCCAACCAGTTCATAGTAACCACTTCCAGTTCTGTGCATGCAGGGCTGGACATCTGCAAAGATACAAATACGAAGTAAGTTGATACATTTTTAAGGTATCCATGGAGACCGAACTACTTTAAAAAGAAATATGAATCCTTTTCATGCTCTATCCCGTAGGAATTCAGAAAGTTCCCTTTTAATGTATAGGTACCTCTAGGATCCTCAGGAATATTACCAAATTTCAAGTCTCTAGCCTGGGCTCTCTAGTTGTTAAGTGATTTAGGTAGTGCGTTGGCCATCAATCAGTCAATCAATCATGCAGCACTTTACTATAGTAAGTAATAGATTGAAATAAAATAATGAATAGTGAAAAATAATGAATACAGCGAAGCGTCACTAACTAACGGGCAGTAGAACTCTAATAAATGTTAAATGTATATGTTATGGACCAAGTGATTGATAAGGGCATTATTTATAATGCCCGGGCATTATGGATAATGACAGGCTTCCGGGCATACTGGGCAGTGATTATTATCTAAACTTCATTATTTATCACATTGTCAGGTCATTATGAATATTGCTACATGCTCATTCAGCAATTTGATTAAAACTGATTTTTGGCCAACTGAAGTCTGATTCAATCAATCGGAAAGTTAGGTGCGACGACGAGCGCAGCGAGGAGGAGGGTGTTAGGTTCAACTGCGACCAAAACATGTAACAAACAGTGATAGAGATTTTTCATAATGCCCGGGCATTATGAAAAAATACCGATTTTTCGCTTGGTCCAGAAAATATATAAACCAAATGAACAAGTACTATAAAAAAAACCTACCCAACTAAACCCAATAACGGCCAGGCTGTCACTGAGCAGCCCTCCCACAATTCCTGGGAACGAGCTTCCAGTCGGATAAAAGGCGTGGAACTGCGGCGAATGCCAGTGAGTTATCTGAAATACAATGCCGAAGTTAGTAAGAGATCTGAGGCCGTATTGTCTAACGTCTGGGTGTTCGCGATCGTAATCGCATTCACCATCTCTTTCACCCTCACTACCCTCATCTTATACCTTGTGATAGAAAGAAGTGGTGAAGACGATTGTGATTCCCTATGTTAAATCTAATTAAACAAATTTAATCAACATACTTTAGGTATTCTTATGTGCACTGTTTAGATTTGCGTAGAAATCGGATTGTAAATATTTTTTTTATTATTTTAAAATATGCCATGCCAATAAGTCATAATCCTACTAATATTATAAATGTGAAAGTTTGTGAGTGAGTATGTGAGTGAGTGAGTGAGTATGTTTGTTACTTCTTCACGCTGAAACGGCTGGACGGATTTGGATGAAATTTGGCGAAAAGTTAGTTTATAACCTGGATTAAAACATAGAATACTTTTTATCCCGGTATTCCCACGGGATAGGGATAAAATCTTGAAATAACAACCTCTGGGCTTAGAGTCATGAAATTTTTGTATGTAGGTAGTTGGAAGTTTGGAATAACAGATAGGTGACTTTTTGACCCGATATTCCCACGGGATACCTAGGGATAAAATATTGAAATAACAACCGCAGGGCTTAGAGCCATGAAATTTAGTACGTAGGTAGGTAGCTGGACCTCTGGAATAACACATAGGCTACTTTTTATCCCGTTATTCCCCCGGGATAGGGGTAAAATCTTGAAATAATAACCGCTGGGCTTAGAGTCATGAAATTTGGTACGTAGGTAACTGGACGTCTGGAATAACACGTAAGGGACTTTTTGACTCGATATTCCCACGGGATACCTAGGGATAAAATCTCGAAATAACAACCACTGGGCTTAGAGCCATGAAATTTGGTATGTAGGTAGCTGGACCTCTGGATTAACACACAGGCTAATTTTTATCCCGATATTCCCACGGGATAGGGATAAAATCTTGAAATAATAACCGCTGGGCTTAGAGTCATGAAATTTGGTATGTAGGTAGCTGGACCTCTGGAATAACACATAATCTATACTTTACCCCGATATTCCCACGGGATAAGGATTAAATCTTGAAATATTAACCGCTGAGCTTAGAGTCATTAAATTCGGTATGTAGGAAGCTGGATGTCTAGAAAAACACATAGACGACTTTTTGACCCGATATTACCACGGGATACCTAGGAATAAAATGTCGAAATAACAACCGCTAGGCTTAGAGGCATGAAATTTGGATGTAGGTAGCCGTATGTCTGGAATAACACATAAGTACCTACGCTACTTTTTATCCCGATATTCCCACGGTATAGTTTTGTAACTAAGGGACCCCATACATCCCTGTATTATTATTATTATTATTTCGTATTTTTTTCTTTAATTGTATACTGTAGTTTTTAAGTATTTTATTTGTAATTATTTTATTTTGAAAAAAATGACTTTCTGCCAAGTTTCTTGCGGCGCATTCTTCTTAGCAATGATGGTCTTTCCGAAAGCGCTGGTAGTATAAAAAATGACGTGTAAAAGTGCCCTTTGCCGCCTATTTACTGAATAAATGATTTGAATTTGAATTGAATTTTGAATTTTGCACACCGAATAGTTTACGCGTGCGAAGCTGCGGGTAAAAGCTAGTATTATTATAGAAATTAAGATGTCCAATATTTAAACGATCACTATAAATGTTGATAGGTCGCTACCTTACCTACCTTACCTTGCCACCTTATTTTAATAATTATATCCGAAGGGAATATAATTAAGTATAACCACTACGCTTATTGATTATATCCGTACTTAGTTAATTTAAATTCAGACTACGAGTAAATCCAGTTTTACAATCGCAAACACCTTTTGGGGTACTATTTTTTGTACATTTTGATTTCCTATATTTATAATTTAAAGTTATTGCATTCCAATAGAAAAGATCGGTTAGTTAACAAATGAATACAGACGCCAGGCATAATTGATTGACTGAAGTCATTCAAGACATCTTTCCAGCTCTCCGGCTCTTCAGGAGCATTTTCTGGTAAGAGTTTCAGCAAATATCCTGGTTCCACTGAAGGCAGCACATCCCTGAAATGTAAAAAAAAACCGTGCGAATAAAAGAAGAAACTGACTGACTGATTAGTCAATTTAACCTTTGTAAGTACCCTGATGTGTTAACCAGTCGATGGGTCGAACAGCTTAGTCGATTGACACATCAAGGTACAGTTTTTAACTACTGACTGAGAGAAGGATCTTGAAGTTGGCAAGAATGTCGGTTTTTTGTAATGGGGGCGAAGCCGACTGCGTAAGCTTGTACAGGGTCAGAATTTTACAAGAGTCGGCCGGTGTTTTTATTTATTTATTTATTTTCATTACCTATTATAGTGGTCAGATTGCCTTGATCGTTAAAATTTTCATGTGTGAAAGAAGGAACGGTCAACTAATAAAGCTGCATTGCATTTTTTTTATTCCGGTTTTTTTTTTTTTAAATAGATAAGATGTGTTTATTTAGAATTACACTAAGTGACTAAGTGAATGAATACAATACATAAGCTATATACAATTAATTACTTTAGTAATATTTAATACCTTTAATAAGAAACAAATTATAGACATTTATTTATTTATTAATTTAGGGTTTTTGGAAACGGCTCTTATAATTGCGATAAAATTTTCTATGATGCGAACAATATTGATATAGCTTGCTCATATCTCTGGGAAAACGCTTGTTATAGAGTTTTAGCCCGTGGGGAGCTCGGTCACCCATAACTATTTACGTACTTCTGTACCTCAAACTACATAAAAACTAACTAAGACAAGATATGTGATCGGAGAATCAATAAATGGCTTGGTATAGAATAGTCCCGCGCTTAAAAAAAAAATCTCGCTCAACTCTCTCGCTTTACGAGTATCAGGGGAACACATTCCCTCTTTCATAATGCAATAAAGTGTTATGTCACAAAAATTAACGGAAATTGTACATCTAATAAATAGGTTATTCGCCGCAGCTTGCTTGCTCATTAGTCAGGTATTATCGAGTAATTTAATTCTTCAACAAAAACTAAGGTATCTTTCGTGCCTTGAACGATTAGCACAAAGCAATGGAAAATATTATGTTCTTTTAATGACGTGACTGGACAATAGAATGAATTGTCACCTGCGAATAACTGTACCTAGTTAGTGGAGGTTTTTTATTTATTTAGGTGGGTATTCATTTATTTAATTACTTTTGCCAGCTAAACTTACCAAATAGGGATAGGTACGATATGTGATAGCATAGCATTTATAAATAAAACAATTCTTAATTTTTTGATTGATCCTTTTATGTAACTTATATAGTTATATGTACGTGAAAAAATGTTATGCGAAATAACTTCATTTCCTATTTATAATTATGATTCCTACGATAAGCTCAACTTCTCGTATTAGGTATATCAATATTAAGTATTTAGGTATTTCAATTTCATTAAATCATCAATCAATGTCCTACAACAATAGCTATTAAGATCATTTTGTAATACTAACCAATGGATCTGAGCTGAGTAAATAAATTATTATAATTATATCACTTCTGTTCTGTTGTTTCACAGTTTTATTGTTAAATTAGATGTAAAAAATAATCCACGATTATTTAAGGTTACAAGTATACATGACAATATTCGTAAAGGTATAGGTACCTACTGATGTTACTAAACGCCTGATTTAAAAAAGCAATTGATTCAAATTAGGTTCTAACAGTTTTCGTTGCATACGGCTGTACTGTCCACAAAATAAGTGTTAATAACGATACATATTCCGAACTCATATGATCCATATTCCTCCAATCTGTTTAATATATTTTATGCAATGCAATTATTTTGATATCTGCTTTATTGCCCATGAAAATTGAACTAGAATGTAAGTAAATTTGTCACTTTGTCACAAAGTGTCTCAATTAATTAATAGGAGACATATATTATGCCATGCATCAAGTAATTTTAAGCTCTAGTATGAGGAAAATAAAAAAAAAACGTTTGTTTCTAATAATAATAAGTACCTGGGCGACCGAGCTTTGCTCGGGCTAAAACTCGATAATAAGCGTTTTCCAAGAGACAATACCAAGCTAGATCGAATTTGTCATCCCCGAAAACCCCTAAATATATACCAAATTTCAACGAAATCGTTGGAGCCGTTTCAGAGATCCCCGAAATATATATATAGGTATATACATATATACAAGAATTGCTCGTTTAAAGATATAGATACGAGTAGATTAGTCAGATAATACCAATCAGGCAGATTAAAATCTTCGAAAATATTTAGGTAGGTTTGTACTTGGTGCTGATAGTATTCGGTGCTGATACGCGCTTAAGTATACGAGAGGTTATTAATCCACTCAGAACGGAAACCAAACCAGTTAATTTTAATTAAAAAAAGTAAAATAGTTTATTTATGCAAAATCCAGCCCTCAGATTTAGGTAACACTATTATTTTTAAGTTTGTAAAACCTCGACTCGCTAAAACTTTACTCAAGCAAGCTGAAGTCACCAACCTTGTTCGAATGGTGTCGTAGTAGTCCGCCATCAGATCAATGGCTGCTTTGCCAAACTCACGAAACTGCTGCGAGTCCATTTCGAACCACTTAACCACCGGCCACGAACTACAAAAACCCCTTTACTCAAAACGACTAAACTGGGTGTAAAACAAGTGCAAAATTATAAGTGGTTATCTTAGCATCAGGTCGAGTCGCGCCCCGTTGACGATCAGAATGACAATGGTGTCTCGAGGCTTCGGAGCTGGATTTATAGACGTACGTGCAGGTCAGCTTTCTACGCGATGAGATCTGCCGTATCAGGTGCGCAGGCGATTGTTTGTGTTATTACATTAATGAACTTAAACCAGTTTCCTTGCTCTGCAGCTACAGGTACCAAGACTGCTGCGTCTGTGCAACACATGTTGGACTTCATGCAAAGGGCCGCCCTACTTCGCTTCCATTTGCAAAATGTTTTAAAATTTAAACAACATTTAACAGATGCCTGGGTTACTTTGACTAACATAATTTGTAGATGATTTTATTTATTTTACAAGCTTTTATTTAGTTTCACCTGTCCCGTTGTCTGTCTATCTGTCTGTCTCTGTCTGTCTGTCTGTAATCAAATCTTGCAAGTTAAATTTGACCGACTTCCAGCAGTCAGATTGACTTGAAATTTGGAATACTTATGTAAATTGCGTGACAATACAATAATCTGGTAGTGACATTCTGGTAGTTCAGCCAGTATCGTCTCCGCAGGACGGAACTCTTCAACTGTTAATGGCATCGACTTGAAATTTGGTATGCAAATGTAGTTTGAGTGACAATGCAACTAAAGTTGACAAAAAGTACAGTCAATGTTACGGGCTGGTGCCTTAAAGGCTAAAACTGGGCCTTAAGGGTCTTCGAATCTACTGAATTCAAAGACGCATCTTTAATGAGACTGACAAATTGAACATACAAAATTACTTACAACAGTAGGTACATATATGTGAAAAAAATAATTGTTTATTTTTAAGTTCATGAACGGGCGTGTTTTTAATCCTTTATTCATATTTTGTACAGTATTAAACTATTATTAATTTTAATCATAAATTACTTATTCAAAATTGATAAAAAAAGTATAAAAACATAAATTCATATAAAAAAAGTTTTGCCTTCGGCACAGTCAACAAAAAAGCTTGTATTAAAAAGATTTTTTTACCAAAAACTTGCAAATTAAATTTGATCCACTTGCCGGTTTCCGATTGAGCTGAAATTTTGCATAGGAAGTCGGTAATAAAGCGACATAACCCCATTGAGTTTGGGCTCGTTGGATTCGTTTTGACGAGTACTTTGGTCTAGATTGTAACTAGAGTCTGATATAAATATGGATGTACTTTCAAAATGTAAAATATATATCATTTTAAAAGCTTGAGGCACTAATGCTTACTACTTAACCTGAATCACATATAGTGTACGTACATAGGTACCTCAAGCTTTTAAAATGGTATATATTTTACGTTTTGTAAGTACCTACATCCATATTTATATCAGTCTCTAGAACTTGACTATCTACACACGCTTTGTGATAAATGGCACAATGATACATGTGACAAATGTTAAGTAAATTTATTTTTTTCTTTTTGGTTCATTTATTTTTTCTAATAAATGCTTGTATTTATAAAGGTTTCTATTATTTTAATTTTTTATGAATGAATGCGTGTTATCGAAAGGAAAAACCATTTTTAAACTACCTTTACACGTAACAGAGTTATAAAGGATAATTGAAATTCAAGATTAGACAGAGAAAGACATACCTAACTACGCATGTGACGCCACATGCAATGCAAGTAGCGCCATACTTACCGTATAGAAGAATAGTTATTTGTGCAACAATAGAGCAAAGTTGTTATTTGCTTCGATTGTTGAATTGAATCCCGAGAAAGCGAGGATTATAATTGAATCACGAGCGAAGCGAGTGATTCTAGGTTGGAATCCTGAGAGCAACGAGGGATTCAGACACACGAGATGCAAAAAATCTTTAGTATCGTGTGACACATACGACTTTTCACCTCAGCAGCGTGAACGTAAGGTTAGAGTAAAAGCACATATACCTACCCATTTACAAAACAAAAATATAAAAAAATATATATAAATAATCCGTTTATTAAGAAACACAATACATACAATAATCACATTTAAAACCTATACTCAAAAATGATACTTACTTAAAGTCACCAAAAAGTGATTCAAAAGTCTCCAGCATGTAGAGAAGTTTTGAATTCGGAACGAAAAAGTGTCCAGTAGGTAGGTACGATACAAAATCTCATACTCATACATAACATGCATTGTAATTTGAACTTAAAACTGCTTGTAAAAATAAGTAATTTTTGGTACTGCAAAAAAGCCTCATCTTTGGGTTTAATATGATTTTATTAGGGATTTTCAATTCAATATAATATTATTTTATAACCTAACCTAACCAACAAAAAGTTGAAAAACGCCGCAATTTTAACACTTCAAAGTTTAATATCTCAAAAACGGCTGAAACGATTTTGTAACCATCGCTAGAAAACCTGCTATTATCAAATAAAAAAAAACCGGCAAGAGCGTGTCGGACACGCCCCGAAATAGAGTTCCGTAGCCATAACGAAAAAATAAGTAATATTTTTCTTTCGTATTTTTTACGGAATTCCATAGTTAGTATATTTTATACCTTAGGCTGCTATTTACCTACTCTTAAACTACTTTTCAAGCAAACTTAACCGTTATAGTTTTCCTTGAAAGTTTGATATATTTAACTACCATCCTGAATTTTTCAATTTTTCCCCCACTGGTTTAGAAGATTTCCACCCACTGGTTTAGAAAGATTTTAGAGAGATTTTTTTTTGTACCATTTTTCGCGCATAGTTTACATATATTCGTGCAACAGTACAGCTTTCTAGCATGATAGCCCTGAAGCAAAGCCCCGGACGGTCAGACAGACAGACAGACAGACAGTGCGAAACTATAAGG
>NC_133500.1:7424420-7476074 GCF_025370935.1 Choristoneura fumiferana
AACTTCACACACACTATTGAATTGTTTCACAGGTTTCCTTGCAAAGTTTTCCTCTACCGTAAAGCTCGTAAATTTCAAATGTAGTTTCGCACATGAATTTCTTAAAAACGCAGAGGAGCGAGCTCTGGTTAAAACCCACGATCCTCTCCTTGAGAGGCCATAGAACAAACCACTAAGCCACCACAGCTACTCGGATATTTTAAATAATAACCTTATTAATGTGGCAATATATAGTGGCAATGGGCAGAACATCTATATATCACGGAGAACAGATGGTCGTTGGGGCCGAAAGGTTCTCGAATGGAGACCTATGTCCTATGGCTGATATGATGAACGAACCTTATTAATAATTAAACTTTCTCCTTCCAGAACCTGCAATATCAACCTAAAACAACCAAGAAAAACTACACAAGGTAAGCTAACACCGTCATCGAAAAAAATGTTTACGTATATAATAAAAACAATGCACAACCCTGACGCTTTCGGAAAAGACACCCGCCAATCAACTGAGCAAACACTTTGAAAAACCGGTCAAGGGTGAGTGTGCCAGAACGTCGGTGGTCCCGTAGACGTACTGCAATACAATAAAGGTTTCTTGAAGTCACTATAGCAGCAACTACTTGTGTGAACCTTAAGAACATCATAATCATTTATCAGCCGTAGGACGTCCACTGTTCCCTCTGTACTTCCTTCTTTAGGCCTCCCCTATATAGCGCCATCCATCTGGTTGGTCCTAAGCAGCGCTTCCTGCGTTCTCCATTCAACTGCGTTGCCACTTCAACGAGCTAATTCGCTTGTCTATGTTGGTGATCCTCATTCTTCTACGTACTTCATTTCTGATTCGGTCCCGTAGAAAAGCCCTAAGCATAGCCCTCTCCACAGCTTGCTGAGCAACTCTGGGCCTTTTTATAAAGCCTGTTATTTCCATATGGGCTGGCAGCACACACTGGTTGAAAAATTGGTTGTTAGAACACAACGACAGCATAGTATTGTGAATTAAAGATTAGGCACTAAATGTTTACATACAACATAAGTTTATATTAAAATCAAAAGTATTATCTTACTACTCGTATCTAGCGACTACACTTGCGATTTTTCACTCATAAACCATTCAATCTGACACTTGAATTAAAGCTCATGATAAATTCAAATCTATTTACGTTTCTATTTCAAAATTTATTTAAAAAAAACGGCCGAGCGCGTGTCGGACACGTCCGAATAGGGATGCGTAGCCATTACGAAAAAATTAAGTACATATTTTATACGATTGTTATTTGGAGTCTTTTTGTATTTTTTATTTCAACTCCAAATTTGTTACTTTTACGGGTATCCCGTGAAACCATATCGAAAATACAAACTGAGACATGGATGCATGGTTTTCTGTGCTAACTCTTAAACTACTAATAATTCTCAAGAAAACTTAACCGTTATAGTTTTTCTTGTAAGCTTGATATACTTACTACCATCCTGAATTTTTTTTAAATTTTCCACCCACCATTTTAGATTTTAGAGGGGGGGGGGCCGCTCGATTTTAATGAAAATTTGCACTTTAAAGTTGAATACTTTGCAAACAAATCACATTACAGCTTTCTAGCATTGATAGTCCTTAAGCAAAGCCGCGGACGGACAGACAGACAGACATGGCGAAACTATAAAGGATCTGTTTTTGCCATTTTGGCTACGGAACCCTAAAAAGCACATTTGCCCATTTATCATTTTCTGATATAAACGCGAAGTGAAAAAGTTCACCGTTTCACAAACATGGATAGGTTTTTTCTTATAAAACGGACCCCTAAAACTGGTTCATTGGCAGTTCCGCTCACGTCGCGCACAAGTTAGGGGCAGAGAAAATAATTTATCTACTACAGGTTTATCTTATTAGGAGAGAACTCACAGATTTATAGGTTTCGTCTTCGTGTTTATGTGAGATTTCTCATACGTGTTGCTGTATTTTTATAGGAATGTGAGATCAGTGCCGGATTAAGGCTATTTCATGCCCTAAGCAATCCACGCTCCTAAGACGTGATGCCCTAAGTAATTGCTTGATTGCTTATGGGCTAATCCGGCACTGTGCATGACGAATCACAAATGAGGAGATACGTAAAAGAACGAGGGTCACTGACATAACCAAGAAGGTTAGCCGTTGGACCCAAAAATTTCTCGAATGGAGACCGAGGATCGGCAAGCGCAGCGTAGGACGTCCACCAACGAGATGGACGGATGACCTGGTTGAAGCGCGGGTTCACGGTGGATGTAGACCGCTTCCAACCGAAGCAACTGGAGGTTTATTGGGGCTCTATATCCAACCCAACAGTGAAACGTCTTCCAGCTGCTACGATGATGATGATTATGACAAAGCTCAGAGCAAATAAGAAGTGATAGATTTCTGCGTATAAAAAACTGGACTGCGTAAAACTATATAGATACGCCTCGCTTTGCGTACGGAGTTTCAGTTGGTGAAGCTTAGTTGCAAGTTAAAGAAACTAACCTGATTGAGGTCCTGGCTTCAACTCTAGTTTTGGGAAGTTATCCTTCTCTTCCTACTTAATATTATATACGTGAAAGTTTGTGAGTGAGTGAGTATGTTTGTTACTCCTTCACGCTGAAACAGCTAAACGGATTTGGATGAAATTTGGTATGTTGGATAGCTGGGAATCTATAATAAAACATAGGCTACTTTTTATTCCGATATTCCCACGGGATAGGGATAAAATCTCGAAACAACAACCGCTGAGGCAAGAGTCATGAAATTTGACATGATTGTTTTCAATGAAAACCACGATTTAATTTTCAGGAATCCTTCGGGAGTTTTTTAAAATCCCGAAATCTCAAATCAGCTGCTGGATCAGATTTACGTGTGCAAAGCCGCGGGTAAGCACTAGTGTACATTAAACGCGAATAATAAATATTTAAGGGGGGCTTCCATACACTAAACGTGATTTTTGCCGTTTTTTTGCTAATGTCTTAATGTTGTATAGAAAATGGTACGGAACCCTTCGTGCGCGAGTCCGACTCGCACTTGGCCGGTTTTTTTTTATGTATTCTATGTTTAGTTTATATTGTTACTACCTACTTATATTATGGTAATAATGTTAATATTTTTGATAAATAAGTATATACCTACCTATATAGGTACATGATGAACCGTTTTCCCTTAACAAAAACATTACATTTTTAACGCGGTTTTTTTTTCTAAGTGAACTTCGGGGTAATAATGTCGAAGGGCGAGGAACACGCGCGGTCAAACCAAACAACCCGCAAATTGTTCGCCCACTACGGCTTTGTACGGGTTAAGTGCGGTGTGAGGCATGAGCGATGGCGGAGAGCTATAAATAAGTTTTCACATGACAATCACAAACGCAGCCAGTCTTATGGGTACCCAGCCTAAAGCGACTTGGTTGATATTTGTAAATATAGATTTTTAGGATTAGAGTAAGTTAGTTTTAGTTTAGTTTTTCTCCTTCTACTTGTTAATTAATGTACCATATATATATATCGTGTGTTAGGTACTTACTTATTAAATTATATTGACAATGTCATATTCCTAAACTTCGTATTAGCGCTGGATATACGAGTAGGTGACACATGTAATATGACTTATTTTATTAAAGTGTAATGTGAAAAGTGAAATTATTTCCTAAAGCCAGGCAATTTAGTCGCTTATAGCCACAAGAAAGTTTTTAAAATAAGTTTATTTTTTTATCTAAATTAGTAGAAGTAGATAATTTTAAATAAGTTATTGAGTAGCAATGTACGAAAAAAATCATATAGATTCAATGTCATTTTCAATGTATGCTAAAGTGACAGCATATTAATTTATCTTAGAGATCTTGAAACTTAAATTATTTAAGGCCTCGTACCAAGGAAATTTCCCATACCATGTGACAGCAATAACACTGCCATGCCTAATATACTGATTTAATTTAACGATTAATAACCATCCCAGCCTATACACGTCCCACTGCTGGGCACAGGCCGGCTCTCAGAATGAGAAGGCTTGGGCCGTAGTTCCCGCGGGCCCAAAGCGGATTGGGAACTTGACACACACACAATTTAATTGCTTCGCAGGTTTTTGCAAGTTTCCCCACGATGTTTCCTTTCGAAAAACTCAGAGGTGCAAACTGGGGTTTGAACCCAAGATCCTTTGCTTGAGAGGTGATAAGGTCAAACCACTAGGCCACCACGGCTCTGTTTCCGACGATTAATAATAAAAATAAACAAATATAACGGTTGGTAACACGTTTATTCACGAAAACATTACACAACAGTCACAATTATATATAAGAGGCATCGATACACACAATAACACATGAAAATTAAGGAAATGAGGGCCACATAAGACGGAGGTAAATATATTCGCGGCGAAAGGGCAACGAGTCGCCATGCGAGCTATAGCGAACTGTCATTCATTCCCGCGCGTCCCGAGCGGCGCGTGGCGGGGAGCCGCGCGCCACCTTGCGATGATTTCTGAAACTACGGACGAGCGCGCGCGAGTGAGACGGGTATAATTCGGCGCGTTATATCCTCCCCCTCTAGTCCGAATAAGCGGCCCGCAATCGGACTAGGATTCCTGCAAGTATCTGCGAGGTCTACCGCGACGTCGCTTAGACCTAACCGGGGCTTCGATGGGGCCACGAAAGGGGTAAGCTGAGAGGCGTGATACTTCCTATGTTAGTCCCATCTTGGATGTTCTCCAAAACGTAGGTCGTAGGGCTAACTACGGATGAGACTCGATAAGGCCCGTCTCGGCGTGGGATAAATTTAGATGTCTGGCCAGGACCCGTGTCATTAAGCCCTTGGGTCTTAAGGAGTACCAAATCACCTACCTTATAATCCGGAGGCGGGCGACGTCCTTCGTCCGCGTACTTCTTTTGGATCGCCTGAGCCCTCTCGTGAATGTCCCGAGCTTCCGCCAGAGCCATACTCATCTGTTTCAAGTGGGGAGTTATGTTCGGGATAAAGTTATCAGTCTCCACGATGGCTCGCAAGTCAGTGGCGGCATCGGACGGAGCGCGCAGTTCCCTGCCAAAGGTAAGGTACGCTGGGGAAAATCCGGTACTCGCAGTGATAGCCGAGTTCATGGCATACCTGACTGCGGCGAGGTGCGAATCCCACGTCGCGTGGTCATGCCCGACAAGGATGGCCAGCTGAGGCTTGAGGTCCCTGTTTTTCCTCTCAATCGGATTCGCCTCGGGGTGATAGAAGGGCGTGAGGATTTGGTCGATACCGAGTACGTGGCAGACCTGCTGCATGACCTCGCTCACGAACTGCACGCCGTTATCACTGAGGAGGCGGCGAGGAACTCCATACCTGAAAAATACCTCATTTATGAGGGTCTTGGCACACTCGAAGCTTGTCGCAGTTTCTAGTGGAAAAAGTTCGACCCAGCGCGAACAGACATCCTCCACTATCAAAATCCACTTGTTGCGGCGTGGCGTTTCGACTAATGGACCAAAGAGGTCTACTGATACTACCTCAAATCGTTTGGACATAGCGGGTGTTTGGAGCAAACCCGCGGGCTTCCTGGTATCTACTTTATAACGCTGACACGGCAGACATCCCTTAATATAGTTACTTACATACGATCGCATACCAGGCCAATAAAATCGTGACCGAATACGGCTCAGTGTACGCTCGACTCCAAAATGACCCGCTGTAGGTGCATCGTGGAAGCCGGATAAGACAGCGGCACGCTCGTGCTCTGGCACTACCAGGTGAGCCTCTTCACTGTCGTCCCCTTCTAGGTCGTACCTGTACAAGATGCCGTCGGATAGGGTGTAGCCACGGTCAGACCAGGGTCTCCCCCTAAATGGATCGTCGGATTCCATCGCCTCGATGATCTTACTTACTTCGGGGTCTTTTAGCTGGTTCTCGCGAACGTCCTTTGCGCTGCGAGAGGGCATATCCACCACGGTCAAACACAGGTCGCAATCCGTACCTGGAATACATGTTGGGCGTGATAGTGTGTCCGCAATCACGTTCGCCTTACCCGGTGTGTACTCTATCTTCAAATTGTATTCCTGCAGAGTAAGCGCCCACCTGGCTAACCGACCGCTCGGTGACTTTAGACTCATAAGCCACCTGAGGGGTTGATGATCAGACTTCACCACCACGTCCGCTCCATCGATGTATCCTCGAAACTTCGACACTGCCCACACGACGGCCAGCGCTTCTCGCTCCGTCGTGTTGTAATTCTTCTCAGCGGCTGTAAGGAGACGGCTAGCGTACTCGACGGGCCGCTCGTCAACTCCCTCCCCCTGAAGCAAAACCGCCCCAAGAGCATATCCACTGCTATCGGTCCGGAGGACGAACGGCTTCGTCTCATCGGCTTGGCGGAGGATTGGCGCTGACACGAGGAGAGATTTAATAGTATCAAACGCACCTTGCTGTTCGGGTCCCCATCTCCAGGTGCTTACCTTTTTCAGCAAGGTAGTCAACGGAGCCGCGATCTTAGCATAATCCGGTATGAAGCGTCTGAACCAACTCGAGGTTTGCAGAAAACACTTCAGGTGTTTCACGTTCTGAGGTGGAGGCATGTCAGCGATAGCAGAGATCTTATCAGGGTCTACATGAATACCACCTGGCATGATGACGTGGCCGAGGAACTTGACGGACTGCCTAGCGAAGTGGCTCTTCTCACGATTCACCCGCAGGTTGAACATTGCGAGGCGATCGAACACAGCCTCCAAATCCGCAAGGTGCTTCTCGAACGACTCCTCGGACAATATCAACAGGTCATCTAAATAAGCAACCAAAGTTATACCTGGTAAGTTGGACTTAAAACGGTCGATCAATCTCTGGAAGGTAGCCCCAGAATTCCGAAGTCCCATAGCCATGCGCTTAAAGCGAAACGTACCTAAAGGCGTTGTAAATGAGGTAAGATCCCTGTGATCAGGATCGACACTAACCTGAAAGTAACCAGATCGCAGGTCAAGTGTGGTCATGTACTTAGAAGTCTTTGCGGCGTGGAGCACGTCTTCGATCCTGGGGAGCGGGTAGCGGTCAGGCTCTGTAACCGCGTTGACCTTGCGGTAATCGACGCAAAGCCTGAAACTCCCATCCTTCTTCTTGACCAGCACGACGTTGGAGGCCCACGGGGACTCACACTCCTCGATGACATCGGAGCTAAGTAGCTTTTGCAGCTCCTTCTCTAAAGCCTCTTTCTTCAACGGCGACAACCTGTAGGGTGGTGAAGCGAGCGGCTCCTGATTTTCACTCACCCTGATCTTGTGGACGGCGAAGTCCTAGGAGGTCCCTCGGCAGCAAACTGTGCGGCTCTGCTACGCAAGAAGGTGTTGAGTGCGTCCCTGTGCTCTAGTGGTAGCTCTGTTCCTTCGTCGTCGCGCAGGGTGACGTCGGAGACATCGGCTCGCAACAGCTCCGTGTCCTTCAGACGAACGGATCGCACAAAGGGGAATATGTGGTCGGGGCTGTCTGAAAAAAACCACGAGTCCTGGTCCAAGACCAATGTGAGGCCAGCATTGCTAATAAAGTCTCGACCCAATAATGTTCGAGTGTTTTCCCCAGGGAACATCACGAACTCAGTAGTTACCTGCCTACCTTCTAATAATACCGGTACCGTCGCGATTTCCACTATCTTTTGCTGGCGGGAACCGTCCGCAAGCCCAATGGTGCGCTCCGCCTCATGGAATTGTATCCCGTCGGATCGTAATATAGAGTACAACAAGGAACCAGCAACACTACATGTAGCTCCCGTGTCGAGTATCGCAACGCCTACCCTGTCCGCAATAGTGATGGACACTGTAGGGTGAGACGTATCCGTCTTCTGAGATACATCCGCGACGTCATTACCCGTTACGACATTAAAATCATACGACTTCGCAGGCACGCTCTTACTACTACAATTCTCACACTTCGATTTAACCACACCCGGTTTGCCGCATCCGTAACAACGTATCGGGCTAGGGCCCGTATTAGAGACTAAACCGTCGGAATCGGCGTGTAAGGTACGCTGTTTACTCTCTTTACTTTGTAAATTACGACAATCGGCTACGACATGACCATAAACTTACAATACGAACACCGAACGCGCTTATCGCGTTTCAAGTTTTCGTTCGAGTTTGAGGTGAGTTTCGAACCAGTGGTACCGTGCGGACCGGTAGTAGCGCTGCGCTCGGCCGCAGTTTCTCGGAAATCGCGCGGCGGCTCGCCCGATCGCAAAGAGCGGCTCGTTGTCGAGTTCGCGTCGTTCGAGATCAGGGAGTAGTTACTTACTTTGACTTCGGAAATCGCATCTTCTATGGCCCTCGCTTTTTCTACAAAATTGTCAACATTGACAATGCTATCTCTGGGTAACCGTTTCCTAACACGTCGATGCAACAGGCCGTAAATAATGTCAATCTGCATACACGTAGGTACCTCGTACGGTAATTTGGTCAAAAGCGAACGCACTTTACACACAAAAACTTCGGCTCTCTCGCTGTCCTTTTGCTCGGCGGCAAAGATTTCACGTAAAACCTTATGAGCCGGTTGTTGGACGCCGTACATGGAGCGCAGGCGCGCCACGGCGGCGGGCCAGCTGGCGGCGCCAGCGCGCGCGCCGCGCCACCACACGGCCGCGTCGCCCTCCAGCAGCAGCGGCAGCCCGCGAAGCGCGTGCTCGTCGCTCACCGCCGCGCACTCCTTGTACACCTGCACGGCGTCGATGAACGCCTCCAGCGCCTCCGCGTCGCGCGACCTCCCGTCGAAGCGCGCGGTGCACTTGGAGAAGTTGCCCCCGGCGGCGGCGCCCGACAGGCTGCTGGGCGCGCGGCCGTCGGGCGGCGGCGTCGCCGCGGCGGACGGCGGGCTCCAGGGGCCGTTGCCGTTGAGGGGCAGAGTTCGCAGGGTTTCCACCAGGGTCCGGTTGGTTTCGGCTTGCATCCTGGCGAAGGACTCCATGATCCCGGCCAGAAAGGTCTCCGTGTTGACGGCGGGCCTGGCGTGGCCGGGCGGCGCGACGGCGGCGGCAGCGGCGGCGGCGCTTGAGGCGCGCGGCTCCTCCGCGTCGTTGTAGCTATCGGGGTCATTTTCGTCTTCGTTGCTGACGGCTTTCGCCTTACTCCGTGTGTTTACCGACATGGTAAATGATGAATAGGCACGGCACACTCCTTTTTACTGTAGTGTCGATGTAAATAGGTACAATTACGCGGCTAGCGAGCGATGAAATCGTAGGTACAGTTCAGCCTCTAGTTGGGCAGCCAGTATAACGGTTGGTAACACGTTTATTCACGAAAACATTACACAACAGTCACAATTATATATAAGAGGCATCGATACACACAATAACACATGAAAATTAAGGAAATGAGGGCCACATAAGACGGAGGTAAATATATTCGCGGCGAAAGGGCAACGAGTCGCCATGCGAGCTATAGCGAACTGTCATTCATTCCCGCGCGTCCGAGCGGCGCGTGGCGGGGAGCCGCGCGCCACCTTGCGATGATTTCTGAAACTACGGACGAGCGCGCGCGAGTGAGACGGGTATAATTCGGCGCGTTATACAAATAAATTTTATTTCAGATATTGTTTACAATTCAAGATATTTGGAAAAGGTACAAAACAGTAGTAGTATTTAAAGCCAGGTCAGAGAAACCCTATAGGTATTTAATAAGAATTATTATTACGTTTGCCTCTCGTAACTCAGAGCAAACAAAAAGTCGAATTTAAACTGTACAAGCGTGAGTGAAACGTCGAAAAGTTCTTGTTGTGCGGTGTCAAGTCAGAACACTACTATAAACCCAGCTGGCGAAAGCACGATTTACTTAGTACAGCTATTAAACTACACTTTGTACGGTTTTCGATGCTTTTGTTTAAGTTATCTGATGGAACAAATAAACGAAAACGAGCTGTGATAATTTGACTTTAAGTGTAAAACGGGTTGCTTTAGTGATGATTACTTTAAACCCGCGGCTTTGCCCCAGTGAATGAAAAAAGGGTACATAATTCTCTGTCTTGCAGGGGATTTTAAATTAAAATGCTTGAGAGACAATATGAATCCTACTAACATTATAAATCCGAAAGTTTGTAAGTCTGTTTGTTTGTTACCTCATCACGTCTAAAACGCTGAACCGATTTAAATGAGATTCGGTATACAGATAGTTTGAGTCCCGGGGACATAGGAAGTTATCCCGGAAAATTGCTTAGTTCCCGCGGGATAGCAATAAAAGGTAGCATTCCGTTCGTAGCGACCGCGACGCGCGACCGTGACGCGCGACCGTGACGCGCGTCCGCGACTGGGTCGCGCGACCTACTCATCATCATCATCATCATCCCAGCCTATATACGTCCCACTGCTGAGCACAGGCCCCCTCTCAGAACAAGAGGGCTTGGGCCCAGTGCGGATTGGGAACTTCACACGCACCATTGAATTGTTTCGCAGGTTTGTGCAGGTTTCTTCACGATGTTTTCCTTCACCGCAAAGCTCGTGGTAAATTTCAAATGTAATTCCGCACATGAATTTCGAAAAACGCAGAGGTGCGAGCCGGGGTTTGAACCCACGACCCTCTGCTTGAGAGGCGATAAGTCAAACCACTAGGCCACCACGGCATCTCAAACCACTAGGCCACCACCTACTGCTTAGTATGAATTTATATGAAGCACTAAACAAACTGGGTCGCGCGATGCGGTCGCGGCATTAGTTTAGTGCTCCATATAAATTCATACTAAGCAGTAGGTCGCGGACGCGCGTCGCGGTCGCTAAGGACGGAATGCTACCTAAACAATTTCTACGCGGACGGAGTCACGGGCAACAGCTAGTATATTGCAAATGCGAAAGAGAGTTTGTTTTGATCTCACGCCTTGTCTCCTGGATAAATTGACATGCAATTTTGCTTACTATATTAGAAGGTGGGCGGGCCACATCGCTCGAAGAACATATAACTTGGGAGATAAAAGACCTCGAGCGGCAACCACGACCTAGAAGACGAAGCTTTGGCAGGCCTCCCACTAGGTGGACTGACGACATCGCGAAAGTCGCGAGTTTGACGACCAATGGCCAAAGTGGTTTGAGAACCTGACTACGAAGCTTGAGGTCCCGGGTTCGATTCCCGGCCTAGGCAGATATTTGTATGAATAATACGAATGTTTGTTCTTGGGTCTTGAATGTTTATGTATAATATGTATTTAAGTATGTATTTATCTATATAAGTAGGTATGTTTATCTGTTAGTCCTAGTAAACATAGTAAAAAACTTTGCTTAGTTTGGGACTAGGTCAATTGGTATCAAGTGTCCCATGATATTATATTATTATATTATAACGTGAATGCAAGTGACGAGTAGTGACTTTCATTGTGACGTTCTAAGAGGGAGGCCTTTGTCACAGAATTTATAATAGTACTAACGTACAGAATGGCCACGCTCCGCCCCGCACCGGTTCGAGTTACCCCACCCCTCAAGCGCAGATTGCAGGAAAACCGCAGGAAAGCAGTCGGGTGCGCGACGCGATGTATGTCGGCCGCACGGCACTAAGTTCGGGAGCAATTATTTTGCGAAATGGTAACGGTACCCTACCTACTTCCTTTTTCTAAATAAATAATGATTTCCGAAATTATCGCGATTAATACATGAAATAACTACCTACCGAATTCGTTTAAGTTTGTACTCGTATATCTATTGTACTTAATTGAAAATAATAATGCTTAAATACACAGACAGACACATTTTAAGTAGGTTTAAATAAATAGGGCACTATCTAAGCCATACCTATATATAAGTACCTTTAAATGTCATTGGTAGCACTTATTAGGGTTTTGGGATAGTCAGCCCTGTGTATCTTACGCACACATTGACGCGTGTACAGACATTCGTGCCTATGTAGATTCAAGAATTCGTATTTTGTACGGCGTGGCCGCGGTGCCTTTGTACAACAGTAGGCGGTTACTGGCTGATACTGATGATATTAGAAGACCAGAATAAATAATAGGACACTTTTATCCCAAAGAAAGGAGTTGTTTTCAATAGCATACGCGAATTCTTCGCAGGCATTGTCTTGTTTGATCGATTATTTAGCCAGCGTTAACTGAAGCAAGTGAACAAAACTAAATCACTTTTCACTGCTTTTCATTCCCTGCAAAACAAAGAGACAAAATCACCGCTAAATAACCCATTATCTTGGATAAGGTGATTTGAAACAACCCCTCTCTTAAACTTTTTCACCGCGAACTTTGATCTAGTGATGAGACACTCGCTTCGCTCGGGAACTCGATTGTTTTTTACGAGTCAAATTGGACTCGTGGATATGTATCCTGTCAGGTAATTGTGCTGATTGGTGAGTGACGGTATGTGTACATTTCTAAAACTTAACATAGTTTTTGTATTTGAGGATGTTTGTAAGAGGAATTAAACGAGTATCATCTAATAGGGAAAAATCACCGCTGCCCATAGCAGAGCAATACCAAGGGTTTCATAGGTGCATTGCCGGACCGTTGAGAGATAGATAGACTAGTTTTTGAAGATCTTAAATTGTACTGCTCCTTGATCGATGATCCAGGGATCTCATTTTGTACTAATTTATCTAATAAAATACTGATCAAAAATAGCTCAGTGGTTAGAGAACCTGACTACGAAACCCGGATTCGATCCTCGGGCGGGACAGATTATGAAAAAAAAAGCCGTGGTGGCCTAGTGGTTTGACTTATCGCCTTTCAAGCAGAGGGTCGTGGGTTCAAACCCCGGCTCGCACCTCTGAGTTTTTCGAAATTAATTTGAAATTTACCACGAGCTTTGCGGTGAAGGAAAACATTGTGAGGTAACCTGCGAAGTAATTCAATGGTGCGTGTGAAGTTCCCAATCCGCACTGGGCCCGCGTGGGAACTATGGCCCACGCCCTCTTGTTCTGAGAGGAGGCCTGTGCCCAGCAGTGGGACGTATATAGGCTGGGATGGATGAAAAATACGAATGTTTATTCTGGAGTCTTTGTTTTTTATATTACTAAGTCTATTGGCGTGAGTTATTCCATAGTATTAATTTATTAATTCGAAGAATCTGCCCTCGCGAGACACGCTTGGCGAGTTCCTAATTGACTCGCCTCGAGTTTCAGGTCAAGTCAACCCCGTCCCTACTTGCATTCATAATTCTAGAAAGTTAACGTCGAGATTAAATACGCCAATAAAGTTGGCCAAGAACTTCTTATCGAGGTAATTTGTGGAGTAAAGGTGAAAAACATCCGCGAGACGGAACAGTTTTACGGTGGAGATTGTAGGGCACCACAAAAATAGGTTGAATGTTGCCATACCTATTGATCAAGTTTTTTTTTTGCTGTACAATGGTAATTTATTTTTCTAAAAAATTACCGTAAAAGTTGACATTATTCTTTACATATCAGAAGGTGAAGTGCATAGTTTATGGTCAGCGAAAAATTAAAAAGTTAAAAAGATTGCAGGCGCGCTATCTCGACAATAATGAATTAGCGCGCCTGCAATCAGTCACAATTTTTTTTAAAGTTAAAAAGGCCATGGAAATGTTGGCACAAGTCGTATACAGCCAAGTCTAATGGCCGGTATCAGATATTTTGTTGGAACTCCGGACTTTTTCTATTGGGTCTGAAATAGCTTGTGGTGTTTTCGGTGGAAAAATACACCTGCAGCTTATTTTTAATGAAAAAAGGCGGGAAAGCACAAGAAAAATATTGGAATAAAATTAAATTTTATAATATATTTTGAGAAAAAGTTTATTCTATTTCAGAATTATTCACCATTTTTGAGAAAAGCTTTATATTAGTCTCGGCTGGAATAGCAATTGCTGGCTTCGTATTAGTTAAACGGACTCGCAAGTTCGTCCGTTTAATACTCATACTCAGCCAGCAATTGCCTGCTTCCAGGCCACGACAATAATCTACTATAAACAAACACATTATTTTGAATAAAAACTATCCTAAAAATAACTGTAGGCATAATACAATTCACCCAAGTTTGTCCCTGTGGAGAGTGCCCATAAGGCTGGTTGCATTTCCGCGCTGGATTGAGTTCCCAAAAACTATGCAGCAGCAGGTGTATTTTGCAGGTGGTAGGACCTTGTGCTTGTGCTCTCAAACAGAGGGTCGTGGGTTCAAACCCCGGCTCGCACCTCTGAGTTTTTCGAAATTCATGTGCGGAATTACATTTGAAATTTACCACGAGCTTTGCGGTGAAGGAAAACATCGTGAGGAAACCTGCACAAACCTGCGAAGAAATTCAATGGTGCGTGTGAAGTTCCCAATCCGCACTGGGCCCGCGTGGGAACTATGGCCCAAGCCCTCTTGTTCTGAGAGGAGGCCTGTGCCCAGCAGTGGGACGTATATAGGCTGGGATGATGAGGACCTTGTGCAAGGTCCGCCCGGATTGCTACCACCATCTTGCTCGCTAATCCTGCCGTGAAGCAGCAGTGCTTGCACTGTTGTGTTTCGGCGTGGAGAGTAAGACAGCCGGTGAAATTACTGGCACGTGAGGTATCCCATCTTAGGCCTCTAGGTTGGCAACGCGTCTGCAATACCCCTGGTGTTGCAGATGTTTATGGGCGGTGGTGATCTCTTACCATCAGGAGACCCATTCTATGGTCACTGATCATTTCATATATTTTTTTCACGAAACCGTGATTGACCCCTATGACGAGATGATACAGATGAGGCCAAAGGTGTATCTCACTGGTTCACTGGTTCTGGTTGTGGTGGTGGTTGATTGGTTTGATTTTAATCGTCCGAAAGGTTTATGTGGTTTAACAAGTGTGACATCGTTAATAATATTTTAAATGTGAAAGTAAGCATGTACATGTATTTTTGTTCTACCCCTATACTTTTCACCCCTCAAAATAACTAAATACTATGGAGTACCTAATGAAATCACTGTGAAGCCGGAACAAGTAATGAGTTGAAACCTTATGGATACAACACGGGGGAATATCTTGTGGGGGAACAAGTCAGAGAAAAATATAAGAAGTAACATTATTCCGTGGGTTTGCTCCTCTAGGAGAATGAAACAATAGAGAGAGAGAGAGAGAGAGAGACATTTATTTACACAGAAAAAACACGTTAGGAAGAAATAATAATTAAACATTGAATAGTATAAATAATAATATAAACCACCAACCAACCACTACTTAAATAACTACTACCAACCACTACCAACTACTTTAATAACTAGCTCTGACCATGTACATATGATGATATGGACGTTTACGAAATCGTCGAGAAGGAGCATGCTCTCGGTATAAACAAAAAGCAGAAAGAAAGAGTGGTCTTGGCTTAGTAGTAAGACACTCAATAGACTACAATAGTATATTGTTAAATTTTTTTTTGGTTGGCCAACCCGGACCAAAAAAAATTTTCTTTAAGTATTTTTTATTTTACCACTTTGTCGGCGTGACTGATATGACGTATATCCATGGCAAATTCCAGCTTTCTAGTACTAACGGTCTCTGAGCTTAGCCACGGACAGAGAGACAGACATACGGGCAGACATGGCGAAACTATTAGGGTTCGTAGTTGACTTTGGAACCCTAAAAAGTTATTAAGTGCATATTGCGATTATTATCTAGCTTTTTTTCTAACGTTCAGTTTTGTACTTTTTGTCAAATATACTTGCATTGTCACCCAAATTACACAACCGTATGAATTTTTAAGTCAATCCGATTACTACCTAACAAAAAGGAGAAGTAAGTTTAACATCATTTTAATTAAACAAACAGACAAATAAACATTGCAATTTAAAAACTATCATACAATAAGTTATAGTTAATTTTGTGTTTAATTAAAGAAACATGTCAATCAATACGACACTTATACACTTTACGAAGCATCTGGTTGTAAAAAGACATTTGTACCCAACAAAAGCAAATGCATTTAGAAGCTGTAAAGGGATCTGTGACAGAATTGAAAAAAAAAGATTGTGATCAACTTGAAATACACCTTATGCTGAGACATATAAAACTCTTTAGTTCTGGTAACCCGTGATCAGATAGTGTGTACACATGTTAACCAAATAAAGCAGTAAAAAGCAGGCACACAGAATCAATTACCACTTTGGGTACAAACGATGATACACGAATCGAAAGACGTGGTAAATGATTTCTCAACTGTTTCAAGATGTCTTTCTCAGAACCTTCGCTAGAATTAGAACAAGTCACGATTTTTTGAACAGTTATTTTAAGTTCAAGATACTTTGTTTAGTATTTAAATTGGAAATGTTACCACTTTGAGCTAAATTGCAATTTGTATTTAGAATGTTGTATAAATTGGCTTTGTTATCCTTTCTTCTATTTCAGATTTCACAATTTATAATTTTAAACTCAATCTTTAGCCATGTCTAAATAAATGACTGCCAGAGCTAGAGATAAGACATTCCGTAGTGTCTGAACATCAACTAATCAGTTTAGTCTTCAACCAGTGTTTGTGACTGTTGGCCTCTTGGAAGGACTCGGAGTTACGCAACGAGCTATGGAAAGAGTTATGCTCAGAGATTCTTTGCATGATAGAATCCGGAATACGGAAATTGGCTGAAGATCTAAAGTCATCGACATAACTCTTAGAATATGAGAGATAGGAAAGTGAAATTATTACATAAATTAGAAAAAGGCAACTAAAAAATTACGTATTAAGGTCAGGAAATGGGCCCAAATCAGCATATGCGAGTTTGGAGGGCCTTTATCGTTAAAGGGAAAAAGGTCCTTGACCACATCGACGGCGAATCATTGGCAGGCCTCCCGCTAGGTAGACTGACGACATCACGAGAGGTGGACGAGAATGACGAGTTTTTGTACAGGGTGAGCGTTCTAAATGGGAGGCCTTTGTTCAAGATTAGACGTCCTCTGGCTGATGATGATGATGAGAGATAAGTGGATTTTTCTTTGTATACGATAAAAGGGTTTCATATACATATACATACAATGAAATAGAAAGCCGACGTGATAGATAACTAACCCTATAAACAACCCAATCCCTCTCATTAGGGGAAGAGAACCGTGCCCTACTTGGGGGACGTAAAAAGCTGTATTGTTATCACTTAACATCTTATTTCTTACTATTTAAACTATTACAAAATTTTTCATCAGGTCAAGATGTACGAAATTAAATTTTTAGTTGCATCTCAAATCATCTCACTCAATCTTATTTCAACGAAACAAAAAGTAATTAAAACATTTTTAATATCTTTCTCACAGGATAGTAGTTTACTAAGAATTATTATGATTGAAGACACGCCATGTTTAGTCTGTGGTCTGAGTTATGGAATTCAACTGGTTCATATAAATATGGTTAGAAGGAATCATAATACTATAATTTTACTTGACATCACTTAGGCCGGCTACACACGGTGACTTTTAACAGCGCTACAAAGCGCGATTATTCGATGAAACGCTCTTTTCTTATTACATTTTCGCTTTTTATCTACATTAGTAGTCTCCGAGAGTAAAAAGCTTCCTCCGTTCTTTTCCACTTTTCTTTGTCTGTAACAATATCCATCCATTATTTTCCTGCTGTTTTTAACCCCCGGGCCCCGACGCAAAAAGAACGGTGTTATAAGTTTGACCGCTAATGTGTGGCTGTGTGTCTGTCTGTGGCACCGTAGCACTTAAACGGGTGAAGTGACAATCAAATGTCGGGGGTTTTCCAACTTTTTGTTTGTTGGGTATTTATGAAGTCATCGATCCATCTTTTTCTAATATCTTCCAACACTTCTTTTTCCAATTGGCCCACCCCATTTTGTGGTTTGGACAGTCCATCGTTTCTTCTTCTGTTTTAAGCTATATTGAAGCGCATCTATTATCTTTATTTTGTAAATGCTGATTGGTGTGCGCGACTTTTACATGCGCATTTAACGGTCAGTGCTATACTTTTGGCCCGTCGGCTGTATCAATACGAACGCGCTGTTAAATCGATTCATACGCATGTGTGAATCACGCAAACACACTTGAGTATTGCGACAAATTGGCGGGGAGCGGGCACTACTTGTGTCGCGGCTGTATCGTGTTTGCATCGATACTGAGGGCCTACTCCGTAATTCTCAGTTCGTATCGTACCGTCCTTCTCACTCTCGTATTTAAATGTATAAGGATCAGAGGGACGTAATGACACGAATTTCGATTTTCGAATTTCGTAGTAACCCCGCTGTATCGCAATTATCACTCGGTTGTCCTTACATTGAGACTATTAATATAATATTACATCAAGACTGTACCCTTAATAGATATCGCTGCTTGAAGTCGCGCGTGTGTAAAGATGCGATTAGCGACTGCATCGATACTGTATCGCGTTTCTGGCGCTGCTAAAACTCGCCGTGTGTAACCGGTCTTAGACTTGCGGTCTATATTTCCCGATACGTTGACGACATGGTTATTGGTCGTCCCCTGCATACTTGCATCATTCAATAAGGCTTAAGGTGCATTGGTGTGGTAAAGTTATGCCGTAATAGAAATTATGATTTGTTGCACCGTTAAGATTATGATTACGGTTTCATTCCGTTTATGGATTACTTGATTTACAGGTATTTAATAAGTAGTAGAATTTTTTTGTCTGATTTCAAACTTGCAGGTTTAGTTGCAGTTTTTCATGTTGATACTTCAAGTGTTTTCAATAAGGATTTTCACTGATAGACAACGAAGTGGTAGCATGCGAGAATGGGCACGTATCAGAATATCTAAAATTTAAATATCGATGCTTAAAATGTCGACGGTACTTTCGAGATTTGGACCGTCGACTTTTTAACATTTATTAGATATATTAATTTTCGATATTCAGATACGTCCCCGCGAGAATTTATATAATTATGTTGTCGTTACTAATAGGTATATACTTATTTTATGCGAAAGCAGCTGTCCGGCTATCTGTCACCTGAACCAGTACCTATAAATGAAATATGGCATGGAGATATTTGAGGCATCCTTAGGATATTTTTTTACCAAAAAATTGCATGGCTCACGCGAGCGCAGCTAGACGCGTATACTTTTGAAATAGATCCCACTGTCAAGAGAAAACCTTTTTAAATCATAACAGACGGAGTCGGTGTTATTTTTGAACTGCTAACTTTGTAGGTACATATTGGAAAACTGGACGGCTGACAAAGAAAGTTTGTCCGCGTAATCATAACATGACCCGGGGCGCATCGGCGCAACTAGTTCACAAAGGTACAAAGACCGGGTGTAGTCTTGCTTTGTATTTATCCTATAACTGATGACGACCGGATGGCCAAGTGGTTAGAGAACCTGACTACGAAGCTTTAGGTTCCGGGTTCGATTCCCGGCCGGGGCAGATATTTGTATGAATAATACGAATGTTTGTTCTCGGGCCTTGGATATTTAATATGTATTTAAGTATGTATTTATCTATATAAGTATGTTTATCCATAGTAAAAGCTATGCTTAGTTTCGGACTAGGTAAATGGTGTTAAGTGTTCCATGATACTTAAAAAAAAAAGTTTTATTGACTAGTTCTGACTAATGTTATAGTTCTAACTAATGCTATAGTTCTACCTAATATCATAGCTCTAACCTAATGTTATAGTTCTAACTAATGTTATTGTTCTAACTTGTGTTATTGTGATTTTCCACCGGCGAGGCGAGACAAGACGAGGCGAGACGAGAATTGAAATTTGTATGCATTCTCGCGCACCCGCCGTGAGCCGCCGCGGGCGCCGCCATACAAATTTCAATTCTCGTCTCGCCTCGCCGGTGGAAAATCACCTTTATAGTTGAAACTAATATTATAAAAGTGATTGTGATTTTGTTTGTTAAATCTGGCATGGAGATGGCTTAGGCTGCGTTACTATAAATATTCGAGGAATGTGTTTGTCATGCATGAACCAAGCGTTTATCTATTACTAGCTGTTGCCCGCGGTTATGATATTCTTCGGGATAAAAACTATCCTATCGAATTTCATCTAAATAGGTTTAGCGGTTTAGACGTGATTGAGTAACAAACATTCAAACCGTGGTGGCCTAGTGGTTTGACCTATCGCCTCTCAAGCAGAGTGCGTGGGTTCAATCCCGGCTCGCACCTCTGAGTTTTTCGAAATTCATGTGCGGAATTACATTTGAAATTTACCACGAGCTTTGCGGTGAAGGAAAACATCGTGAGGAAACCTGCACAAACCTGCGAAGCAATTCAATGGTGTGTGTGAAGTTCCCAATCCGCACTGCGCCCGCGTGGGAACTATGGCCCAAGCCCTCTTGTTCTGAGAGGAGGCCTGTGCCCAGCAGTGGGCGTATATAGGCTGGGATGATGATGATGATGATGATGACTTTTAGCGGTTTAGACGTGATTGAGTAACAAATATTCAAACCTTCAAACATCCAAACATCATCACAAACTTTCACATTTATAATACCTATTAGTACGCTTATCGCTCCCCTAAGCTGTGCGAGAAAATGTAAATGAAGCGTCTTTGGTGGGAACGCAGCCATAACATCCTAGGGACTCGGCACTTGTCCCACTGCCGACGATGAGCGAGAAGCGAGCAGAGCGAGTAACTAAGTAGAAACGAGTGGGCGAGCAGCGAGAAGCGAGTGTTCGAGCACGACGGGCGATTACTCGCTCTACTCGCTCGAGCCGGGCGGCCACCAAGCTAACAGAGCTAGTTTTATAGTTTAGCGAGTCTTAGCTCTTGTCGCTGCGACAAATGATGTAAGAGCGAGTTCTCGCCGGCAGTGTGAACCGCCAGCGATCAACTATTAATATATGTGTCTCTTTAATTTACTCACACAGGATCTTATATCTTTTGTTCGTTTCTAGAGCGAGAAAAAAGTCCATAGCCAATCGTTTCCTCGCCGGCGGTGAAACAACTGCCAGACATACACAGAAGGTATATATCTGTGGCTCCAGTGAAAAGGGGTACAAGTCTGAATTTGGCCAAATTGAGTTATATAGACCAAAAAACACAAAAAAAAATAACGCATCGATTGGTGTAAACGGATCTAAGATATCTTTTAAAACAACGGAGTTTTCTGGTGGTCAAGGGTAGAACTGCCTTAAAAAAGTTAGCAACAGAGGGTACTTGTCATGTTGTATTTCTATTAACTAAAGTTTTGTTTGTGATTTATGATCTAAATTTAGTTGTACGTGCTGTTTTTTCACATGGCGGGTGTAAAAAAATCTAAGCACACTTGAACCCCTAAAACAAGAACAGATTTATTTAGTTTACATTGATACAAGTTAAGTTCAATCTCTTTACACAAAAAAATAAAATAAAATATAAGATTAAGTCGAGCTGCGCCCGTTTTCACAAATCGAATATAAAAAAGTTTACGTGGAAAAGGATATAAGTCTTTGCGCGGAGGAATGAGCGGGTGAGTGGGGAGCCACGGCGCTCACGGATGAGCCACAATCGTGTGCGCTGACTTGTGCAGGGAGAACGCGCTTGCGAGCTGCGCAGTTGACGGTTACGTGATTAAGTTATATTCTTTTACACCATTTTATTATTAAACTAATATGGCACATTGCATTAATTTTAAGGGTATTAATTAAGATATATCCCTTGACACCAATCATTTAATAAGAATGATTAAGAAAATCAAAATATCCATAGGACTAAAACTATTATTTAATTTAAATATCTAAAACTAAAACTTTAATTAAAAAAAAGAGGTTGGCCTCTTGGCATGGTGCCCATCACGCAGGCAGCATTCCCGCGTTGAACTGCGATTGCGATTCTTTGCGCGAGAAAGCTGCCGGCGCGAGGGTTGCCGGTTGCCTCCCTTAACCTATTGCTGAGCTCCCTGTGTAGCTCCAGCGCACCCTTACCCCAAGAACCTAGAGCCTCGACGCCGAAAGCAAAGAAATGATATTGGGCGCCGAGACAGCTATATTTTGTGACCTTGAGGCGTTCCCGGGCGTCTACCGCCGCCCCCGCACGTTTGGTAGTTGCTGTTAGGTAGGACGCCGCCAGGGTGTCTGTACAGGTAGCGTCCCACACCAGCGCACGGCCAGTCTTCCAGGGTATCAGCGACATTCCGTCAGGGCGCTTGCCATTGCTCCGTACAATCTGGGGCTACAGAGCGGAGGGAACGTTGGCACTAAAGAAACCCTTCTGAGAATGTCGTTGAGAGTGGCGTGGCGGGACAGTCGGTCGGCACCTGAGGAACAGGAGAGGCCATGTTGGCCGAGACGGTCCACTGGAGCCCCACAAGAAACACAGTTGTTACTTTCGCAGATCCCAACTCCCAGCCGTAGACCAGCAGCTATGCGTAGTGTCTGGGTCGATAAAAGTTCTAGTGTTGGGCGAGGGGTATGCATGGAGCCAGTAACCAGATTCTGGCTTGGACACAGCTAACAGTCTGTCCCGGTCCCTGCCTGTTAAAGGTTCTATTAATGCCTATAAGGTGGTGACGGAGGCTATTGTACTCCAGGCCCTTCGCCTATGTGGTTTGGACGGGAGATTTGGACTCGGTCCAGCTAGCGAGTCATTCGTGGCCTCGTTCAAGCATGCAATCTCGTAGTTAATGCCTGCTGGAGCTTTGAGTATTCTACCTGCGAGATCTAGCGTGCTGTGGATCGAAGATAGGAATGCCGGCAAAGCTACACTTGAAATTTTGCGAGTTCCTAAGCCGCCGTTCCTTATCGGTAAAGTGGCTTTGGTCCATGCTTGCTCGCTGAGATAAATGCTCAAAATGTTTTAAATTTGGGTTTTCATGAGACTATCAATTAGGTATCATCAAATGGGGGAATTTTCGAATGAGGCAACAGCGAAGCAGGTAAGTAAAAGGGCCACTTCAACAAAAAAAAAATAACGAGGACAAACAAAAGTTTAATATCTCTGAGACTGCAATTTTCAGTTTTAAAAAGGCAGAATTTCCTAATTTTGACTACAATACAAGACGTATGATGACGATCAATGGCACACGGTATGTCTTCTATGAAGACGCGGAAAATCCCCTCTACCTAGTGTGTTTGACATACTTAGATACTAATGATGAGAAATTTTAAGTTTGTTTTAAACGGGCATTTTTTATGTTTGCATGTGAGATTTTAAAAAATTTATAGCGTTTTTGAATAGATATGTAAATACTTTCATGTGTGCTTTATTCACTCAACTTGGATACAAGTAGCATTTTGAATTTTTCATTATTATTTAAGTCTACTTATAACTAAAAACACAATAAAAAAAAAACGTGCAAAAGGCTACATGTCTGTTATGTCTGTAATTAAGTCCAAAGAACTGCATAAATTGAAAAATGCAATCATTTTCTACACCATTAGTTCGTAAGCTAGTCTTCTGTGGATAATATTATACATGTACTACAAAAAACATTCCGGATGCGTACCCTTTTTCACTTCGTATAAAATTACGAAAACTTGGTGAATAGCGATATATATAGCCACTTGAACCTTTTTACACTTATTTTTATACTTCTATTTTGGATACAAGTAGTTAATTTATAAACTAATAGATCAAGAGCAAAAATAACATTCCCATAAGAAAGAGCGCAATTAATTTAGTGCTTTAACATACCACATTTATTAGTATATGTAAATATACAAGTGTAATGAACGTAAGTTTGAATCATCTCGGGCGTAACTGTTTTTTGCGTCTCCTGTAAACTTGGGTTTTTCGACATGTACCCCTTTTCACTGGAGCCACAGATATAAGACTGCGATGTTTGTTTCTCTCGCCAACAAATCGTTTAGTTTTCTTTTTATAATTCATTTTATAAGTTACTGCACTATACCCCATTGGATGCTTCGTTTTAAGGCTAGAGGTAAATTTTACTGACCTAAAGGTCCCGAGCTGACTTGGCACTGGTAGAGGCCGTCGTCTTCCAGTGTCACTTCTCTGATGTCCAAGGAGAAGTCACCTGTAAGAAGTAATTAATTTAGTGGTGCTTGAGGCAAACGAAGAATTGCGAAACTGAAGTGGCAGTGGGCGGGGCACATTGCGAGCAGGACTGATGGCCGATGGGGTCAAAAGGTTCTCGAATGGCGTCCGCGGACCGGGAGACGAGCTGTCGGTAGGCCTCCAACAAGATGGAGCGACGACCTGGTTAAGGTCGCGGGATCGCGGTGGATGTAGAAAGCACAAGACCGGTCTGAGTGGAGAGCCTTGGAGGAGGCCTATTTCCAGCAGTGGACGTCTTTCGGCTGACATGATGATGCTGATGATGAGGCAAACGTCTACCACTCACTTTTATAATAATCTAGTTTCCTGACGTCGGTTAAATTATTAAAAAATATTGGACACGTATGTTTTCTTTTGTCATTAAATAAATATTCGGTCAAGTGCGAGTCGGACTCGTACATGAAGGGTTCCGTAACTCCGTACAATATTTTAATAACGTAACCAACACAACGTTGGAAAACCCCCGACCTTGTATTTGATTTCGATGAAACATATCTAATATCCATCGCTAGTAAACCTGATTTCAAAAAAAAAACTGCATTCAAATCGGTCCACCCGTTTAAGAGCTACGGTGCCACTGACATACACACAGATACATTTAGGTGCGTTTACCTTATAATTTCGAGTTCTCTATTTTCAAATCGTACTCAATGACAGTAAATCAAATAACTCACCCTCCTCATCGCTCCCCACCATGTTGTATCTGTCGTATCCCGCTAGATGGCGGTGCGTGCCGAGGCCGAAGTCGTCCTTCGTCCACTGCAGTTGACCGACTTTGTTCACCACTCGGCAGGGAAGTGTCACTCTTGAACCTACCACCGCACTCTGTATAAAAAAGAAGCAAGTTAAATTAAGTTTAAATATCTCTACACTATACTGGATACCATGACCGTAATAGTAACGTGGCAGGCAAAAATATATTCTTTGTCTCGAAAAAAGGTAAAAAAACTGAACCTTTAAGAGATAATTTTTTTATCCGTCGGACTTTCCTTTAAAAAGGTGTTTCCTTACAAAATGCTGTAACCAAAAAATCGCAAGGGCACACACAAATCACACAATTTACAGCTTCATCATGTCAGCAGAAAGACGTCCACTGCTGGACATAGGCCTCCCCCAAGGCTCTCCACTCAGACCGGTCTTGTGCCACTGCCACTTCAGTTTCGCAATTCTTCGGGCTATGTCGGTAACCTTAGTTATAGAATTTAGAGCTTGTCTAATCTGAAATGATTTGCTGTCTAACTAGGCAATCATAATCAACTGATTTAGTTGAGATTGAGGTTGAGGTTGGTTGAGGTTGGTTGGTTGGTTGAGGTTGATTTGGTTGTGGAGGTTTTGTAGGACCTTGTGCAAGGTCCGCCCGGATTGCTACCACCATCTTGCTCGCTAATCCTGCCGTGAAGCAGCAGTGCTTGCACTGTTGTGTTTCGGCGTGGAGAGTAAGACAGCCGGAGAAATTACTGGCACTTGAGGTATCCCATCTCAGGCCTCTAGGTTGGCAACGCATCTGCTATACCCCTGGTGTTGCAGATGTTTATGGGCGGTGGTGATCTCTTACCATCAGGAGTCCCACTTGCTCGTTTGCCATTCAGTCGAATAAAAAAAGATACCTACTTACAAAATAGAAAGATTAACGACGTTGAAAGCTAATATTTACCAAGAGGCATGCAATGCACAAGTGTGTATATGTGTGTGTGTGTGTGTGTGTGTGTGTGTGTGTATTTAGACATTATTTTCGGAACAGTAAAACAATGCTCTGATGATGAAGTGTGGAGGTAGAGAAAGTGCGGACGGCATCGCAAGGTTGCAAGTCAGCGCAGTAAAATTGTTTATCAGTTTCTCTTCTTCTTCTTCAGCCCATAGCCACCCAATGCTGAGTGTTAACATCCTGCATTGCTTGCACTCATCTCGGTCCAGTGCTCTCCTCATCCAGCACCTTCCCAACACTTTGACCAGGTTCGGTCCACCTCATCTCCTGTCTCCCATCGTTTCTCCGCCCGGTTCTGGGTCTCCACTCCATCACGGCCTTCCCCCATCTTCCATCACTCCTGCGGCATAAGTGTCCAGCCCACTTCCACTTCTCTTGGGTGATTACTTTATTATTCATTAGTTGTTTAATAAAGAATTAGAGGTAGTTGGATTTCGGGAGTTACACATAGGTGTGTGTTATTTTTTATTACGATATTTCCACATAAAAGGGTTGAATAAATGTTTGTTCTTCAAACAATGTAAATTAATACCACGACATTGTTATTCTTGAGAAAAAGCAATCAGAATAACTTCATAGACCGTTCGTAAAAATTAAAATAACTGTAACTAGAAATGGTAGAACAGTGTATTTCTCATTTAGATAACGCTGTAGGGCAATACTAACTTAAATACCGTTCTAAGAATGTCAGATGCAATCCCAGCTTTATAAAATACTTATCCTGTGTTATTCGCAACTTTTAACAAACAAGTTGAATTGCAATTTCTTGATTTCATTATACTATGTAAAGATAACCGTTGGGGGAGAAAGTCCTCAAGTTGCGACCACGAACGGGAAGTCGAAGCGTTGGAAGACCGCCCAACAGGTGGACTGAAAACCTCGTGAGAATTTTTTTATTTGCGGACAAGAGGCAAGTGGCGAGTTGTCGTTCATTGTGGCCTTCTAAGGGGGAGGCTTTGCTTCAGCAGTAGACGTCTTCCGGCTGATGATGATGATGATGATAAATATGTAGAGCAATAATAATAATAATAAATTCATTTATTTCGCAATAAGGTCACTCATCATCATCATCAGCAAGAAAACGTCAACTGCTGAACGAAAGCCTCCCTCTTAGAACCCCACAATGAACGACCACTCGCCTCTTGCATTCACCGGTTGCCCGCAACTCTCACGATGTCGTCAGTCCACCATTGGGGCGGTCTGCCAACGCTGGACACTGGACGCTGGACACTTCCTTCACTCCATCATCATTATCATCATCATCAGGGCCTACATACCTACGTCTCACTGCAGGTCACAACCCTCCGTCAGAATGGAACGGCTTGCGCCGTAGTTTCCACGCAGGTCCAGTGCGAATTGGGAACTTCACACACACCATTAAATTTCTTCGCCGGTGTGTGCAAGTCTCTACTTACTAAGTAGGTACTGTGCAATATTTCCAAAGATAATATGAGCGATTTAATAACAGGATCTCCTATTTATTTGAAGATAAGGGCTTTTGCCCGCGGCTTCGTTCGCGTGGAATTCGGTTATTGGTCACTGTTCCCTCGGGAACTATGCATTTTTCCGGGATAAAAGTAGCCATTTGTCACTCTCTGGCCAATAAACGACGTGAAAGACGGACAAACATACAAAAACACTTTAACTTATGCCTGCGACTTCATCTACGCGGATCTAGGTTATCGCGCGGTGGCGCTTTCTACCGGAATAAAAAGTATTCTGTGTTGATACTTGGGGTTCAAACTATTTCTATACCAAATTTCATCAAAATCGGTTCAATGGTTTCGACGTAAAAGCGTAGCAGACAGACAGACAGAGTTACTTTCGCATTTATAATATTTATCATCATCATCATCCCCGCCTATATACGTCCCACTGCTGGGCACAGGCATCCTCTCAGAACAAGAGGGCTTGGGCCATAGTTCCCACGTGGGCCCAGTGCGGAATGGGAACTTCGCACGCACCATTGAATCGCTTCGCAGCTATCCTCACGATGTTTTCCTTCACCGCAAAGCTCGTGGTAAATTTCAAATGTAATTCCGCACATGAATTTCGAAAAACTCAGAGGTGCGAGCCAGGGTTCGAACCCACGACCCTCTGCTTGAGAGGCGATAGGTCAAACCACGAGGCCACCACGGTATATATGTATTATAAGTAGGGATAAGTAGGTATTTGTTACAAATACAAAAGGAGCACCAATATTAATAGTAGGCAACTAAAACATGAAGTTGACAAGGCTCTGAATTTTCCTGGATATTAAAAATTCCTCGCCCCAGGACGGGATAGGAACGTCGGCCATTGGTAAAACGATTCATGTGAAATATACTACGAAATGCAAAATTAGAACTTCGTATCGTGCCGTCCCGCTAACGCTTATATTTAATAAGAGAGTGAGAGGGACGGTTGACGGTATGAGTCGAATCGATTTTCGAATTTCGTAGTAGTAGTCCCTCAGCTTTTACAACGTTTTCGGAACTACGGAATGACTGAATGTGATTTGTTTGCGCAATAGGGTTTCGGATTTTGACGGTTTTTGCATGCTTTTGCAAAGCTTTTGGTACGGAACTTATTGACCGCGCGAGCGAAGCGTCGCTATTTCAGCTTGGACAAAAGCGTTTTATCCTCCTAAGGCCTAACGTCCTAAATTTAAGACATACATCAAAACAAAATTTCCAAATATAATACGACAATAATGGTGTCGCCGGAAGACCAGCGCTGACTCCATTCGAGGAGTCAGCATTTATGCTGAGGCAGGACCATTTCACAACGTAGTTTTACTTTGTATCTCACCCTTTTTCTTTTTGCATTTACCCGACTGCCCGAAGGAGGTTATGTTTGTCGAGCGTATTTATGTGTGTATTTTGATATTAATTTCTGTGTCTCGAATAAATTTAATTCATTTCATTTCAAAATTAACTGTCAACTTTAATCGACATTAAGTTTCAAATTCTAATAATCAAAATTTGACGTCGGCCTCAGGTTAAGATGTCCGACTGTCTGCCTCTTCTGCACATGTCACTTACTGGACTAATTCGCGTGAATAATATATTACTGTGTTCGGGGGCGCCACCGTAGTGAACGCACTCACCTGAAAATGATCTCCCGAAAAAATCGAAACTAGTCGGACCGTTTCTGACTTATAGTCGTGACTTGAACCATTTAATTCTTGTAACTTTTAATTCTCGTCAGTTTACCACGAGCTTTACGGTTAAGGCAAACATTGCGAGGAACCCCGCACACATTGACTAAGAAATTTAATGGTGTGTGTGAAATTCCCAATACACACGGGACCCGTGCGGGAACTACGGCCCAAGCCTTCTCTTCATTTTGAGAGGAGGCCTGTGCTTTGCTTTAGGACGTACCTATATAGGCCGCGAGATGATGATGATGATGATGATTGCTTTGTTAAGGATTGGCTAATAGTAAAATTAGAATTACAATTATTACTAAGTTATTGGACGTTAAACATGTACATATTTTTGTCATCAAATACATTACATCTCGTTATAATAACCTCATCAAAATACATGACCACGGGAGTAATCGCGCAATTAAGTTATCAAAAGCTACTCAGGATCTAATTGATATTTCCAGCTCTTATTGCTTTATGCAGTTTACCGGCACCATAGAACACTTACCACAGGAGCCCTCATCTGTTCAAATTTACATTCATCTGAGTGCCAATTTACGGTTATGTAGCACGGAAAACAGATGGCCGTTGGGGTTGAAAAGTTCTTGAATGGAGACCGCGGGTCGGCAAGCGCAGCGTAGGACGTCCACTAACGAGATGGACGGATGAACTGATTAAAGCTGCAGGTTCAAGGTTGATCCAGGCCGCTTTCAACCGAAGCAACTAAACTTTGAGGGACTTATATGTCCAACAGTGTACGTCCTACGGCTAATATAATTTTTGCTACTTTTTGAACACTTCGAACCCATACCAAAACAAAACCGTCATAATGTGAACACAAGTAGGTACCAATACCAATGTGGTCATTACCTGTGATATTGTCTGACAGATATAATCTTACCAACTTAGACAAAATAAAAAACCCTGGATATTGTCATTTCAAAGTTCAATATCTCAAAAATGGCTAAACCAATTTTGATAAAACACGTAAAAAACGCATCGAAATTGCTACATCCGTTCAAAAGCAATAATGCCACAGTCGGACAGACAGATATTGGCGTCAAACTCATCATCATATCAGCCGTATAGTACGTTCACTATGTTAGACGCAGACCTGCCTATAGGCACCTCCAAGTGCTTGAACTTTAACTTTTTACACCCCTTTTGTAGTTTATACTATTCAATGTTTTTTTTAATTATTTTTCCTGAACTGTTTTTCTGTATATCTAATATGTGTAAATAAGTCTCACTCTCTTTCTCTTTTTTGCATTAGGGGTTAAAGCCCGCGTTGGCAACTCCTGAGATAAGTACTCCGCACCTGCAGTTCACGAAAGCAGTTCAAATTAAAATCCGCTCTCAAAGCTGATTTAAATTATTTATGAAGTTGTTGACTTCGGTTTGCTCTGTTTTATATTCGATACCTACTTTAGGTTAAGCTTTTTGCCTAGAATTTTATTTGAGAAAGAACTGACGGATTCCAATTTTGTTTATATTATACCTGCAGTAGGTAGTAACTTACCTTTAACTGCGGTTTTGCTTGCATTTTATTAGATTTGATTAATCTAAATTTAGGTATTAAATGATCACTAATTGTTCAAAATTAAAAACCATGATTGAAAATTGCATTGTTCCCGCGGGATTAAACGAATATCACGCAGACGAAGTCACAAAGACTAGTCCTTCTAACATTATAAAGAAAGTTTGTACGTATGTGTGTTTGTGTTTGTGTGTGTGTGTGTGTGTGTGTGTGTGTGTGTGTGTGTGTGTGTGTGTGTGTGTGTGTGTTACTCCTTCACGCTGAAACGGCAGAACGGAATTGGATGAAATTTGGTAAGTAGATAGCTGGACATCTGGAATAAAACATAGGCTACTTTTTATTCCGATATTCCCACGGGATAGGGATAAAATCTCGAAATAACAACCGCTATGCTTAGAATCATGAAATTTGACATGATTGTTTTTAATGTAACGTCAAAGAAAACCACGATTTAATTTTCGGGAATTCCCACGGGAGTTTTTTAAAATAACGAAATTTTAATTCAGCTGCTGGGTCTTTGAGAGGCTCAAAGTCACGCAACGAGCTATGGAGAGAGCTATGCTTGGAGTTTCTTTGCGCGATAGAATCCGGAATACGGAAATTCGTCGAAGAACTAAAGTCACTGACATAGCTGGAAAAATATGCAAATTGAAGTGGCAATGGGCAGGCCACATCGCTCGAAGAACAGATAACCGTTGGGGGAGAAAAGTCCTCGAGTGGCGACCACGAACCGGAAGACGAAGCGTTGGCAGGCCTCCCACCAGGTGGACTGACGACATCGTGAGAGTAGCGGGAAACCGGTGGATGCAAGTGGCAAATTGTCGTTCATTGTGGCGTTCTAAGGGGAGGCCTTTGTCCAGCAGTGGACGTCTTCGGCTGATGATGATGATGATGATGATGCTGGGTCTAACGATTTACGTGTGCGAAGCTGCGGGTAGGTAAACACTATATAAAATACAGACCTGATCCTGCGGCTCGATCGCAAACTTCTGCTCCTTGTACGCACACACACAACCTAGCAGCAAGCAGAACAATGTCCATTGCTGCATCACCACGTTCACTCTAACCCTTATCCTCAACAAAAGGAACAGTGGATTAGCACATCTACTCGTGACTCGGCGAGTATCTCTTGTTTCTCTTACATTGCGTGCACACATCGCTATCTCACTGTTGTATAGTTTTTTATACCCATGGGGTGTACTATTTTGACACATGCTTCAAGCGATGCAGCCATATGCCATGTGTTAGATTTCTTCAGAGATCTGGAACAAAGAAAATTTATTTACGTTACTAGCAGTTTCATCTTTGGGCGGTCATTTTAGAAATCCTAATTCCTCTCCTTTCCAGCACTATTTCACGAATTTTTTTTGTAGTTGTGTTGGGATATATGTATTGTATACTTGGCAAGGAGTGTATAAAAGTTTTAATAATTATTATGTTTAAGTAATATTGTTATTGTTATTTACTTATCGACTAAGTAATGAACTTAATAATTTCTTTGCTTACCCGCCACCTCATGATAGTTAAGTTTATGCAAAATATGCGTGTTCATGCAGTTCCTCCACCTCCACACTGTAAGAACACACACAAATCACACAAACCCAGCTATCACCAACTCCGCACCTCCGGACCTCCGCAAAGTAACGACTGATTCGATAAATTATTCGATTAAATTAATGTTGTTAGACGACCAGATGGCCTAGTGGTTAGACAACCTTACTACGAAGCTTGAGGTCCCGGGTTCAATTCCCGTGTCGGGGCAGATATTTGTATGAAAAATAAGAATGTTTGTTCTCGGGTCTTGGGTGTTCAATATGTATTTAAGTATGTATCTATCTATATAATTATATTTATCTGTTGCTTAGCACCCATAACACAAGCTTTGCTAAGCTTACTTTGGGACTAGGTCAATTGGTGTGAATTGTCCCGTGATATTTATTTATTTATTTTTTAAGCCACTAAGATTATCTATACATGTAGTATGACGTAGTTATTACTACTAATAACTTTTTTATTAGTACGTAATACCTATTATCTGTATAGCGGTCCGAGCGTCACTGACTAGGTACCTATTTGTAATATTGCTGTCTCTTGTATTGTTGTGAATAACTATATTTTCTTTTTTCTATCTTTACAGTATCATCAATAAACTCTAAAACAGGTAGGTACTAAAAAGTTTAGCCGTATCTCTTTTCACATACTGAAAGATGGTTGAGTAAACCACTTCCTTTTGACATCCTGTAAATTTAACGTTTGTCCGGACAGTAAAAGCAAAATAAATTCTCAAAACCTAGCTTCCCGTAGAACATAAACATCTCTCTGCACCATAATATTATGTGCTGGAAATATAAATAAATCATTTGGAACGATTCCGAAAGACGCCAATTCCACTGCAACGTTTTATAGAAATCGGAAGGAAAATCTTAAGCGCTACCATGGTTTTTTGAAAGTCGCGAAATTTTCACTTTAAAATTTCTAATTTTGGATAACCGGGAAATTGGATAAGATGATGAATAGTAAAATCGTTAATAAACATTTTTGTTCGTTTTTAAAGAATATAAAAGTCTATTACGCATAATTATTACAGTAGGACACATTAACTTACATATCAACAACAGTTCCATCAGACCACATTTATAATTTTCAGGTTTAATTTATCCTATTGTAGATGTATGAACATCCTATTGTAGATGTATGTAGATTATCTAAATCTCTAAATGGTTCAAATATGTAACATTTCCATCATCTTAAATACTCATCTCATATTTTCTATACTTAGCAGTTTACTCCCAACTAGTTCTAAAGCTGATTCTGAAATTTAACCGCTTTCATAGTAGGGCTTTTACTCCAGACAAATTCAAGTACATACCCGTTTCCTTCTCTCCTTACAGAATGCACTAGAGTCTGAGTGAGACGCTAAATTACAGGAAAGGGTTTCGTAATATGTTACAGTCTTTTTGTCGCGAGTTTCTTTCCAAGATCAAGATATTTCGTCTATGAATAGCTGAATAGCTTCAGGTTTACTTCATTCAAACATTTTACCGTTAAAGCATCAATGTAAAGAGTCAGATTGGTTTTTATTTTGTACTGTAACTGGGTATTTCGGATAAATACAATCTAGGGCTCTTCAAGCTAGAGCTAGAGCTAGAGCTAGAGTGAATAGGCTGTTACTGAACCAGTGAGATACACATTTGGCCTCAACTATATCACATCAGGTGAGATAAGAGTCAATCACAGTCAGTTATATGTTAAAAAAAACTTTATTTTTCCTTGTGCTTGTCCAACTTCTTCTTATATTATTTTTACAATTTATTAAAGGTGTCGGTGATTCTAATGCTTATATTTACAATTCATCATCCCAGCCTATAAACGTCCCACTGCTGGGCACAGGCCTCCTCTCAGAACAAGAGGGCTTGGGTCATAGTTCCCACGCGGGCCCAGTGCGGATTGGGAACTTCGCACGCACCATTGAATTGCTTCGCAGGTTTGTGCAGGTTTCCTCTCGATGTTTTCCTTCACCGCAAAACTCGTGGTAAATTTCAAATGTAAATTTCGATAAACTCAGAGGTGCGAGCCGGGGTTTGAACCTCTGCTTGAGAGGCGATAGGTCAAACCACTAGGCCACCACGGCTTCCTTTACAATTACCCAACTTAAATAGATAAACTTAAAATAAAAGAGACAGTTGATTTTGCAAGCTTCTTTTTAACTTTGTGTTTACGTACATACGGCAAATCTCTCAAGTTTTTATTTAACTAAGTAACAATATTGGTTAGAGGAAGCCTGTGGCCACTTGGCCAGCTGTAGTTATAGGCAGTGCCACGAGATTTGAAGTGAATGATTACACACACAGCTGTATGAATAACTGATTGCACAAAAGGAGAATGAATTAAGTGAATGTCAAAATCCCGCTGTCATTACATGTCATGTTCTTGTGTGTGTGACTTCAACTCTGGTGGCACTATGTATACATTATGTTGAGTTGAATTTTTAACCCCCAACGCAAAAAGAGGGGTGTTATAAAATTTGACCGCTATATCTGTGTCTGTCTGTGGCACCGTAACTCTTAAACGGGTAGACCGATTTGAATGCGGTTTTTTTTATTTGAAAGCAAACATGTTTTATCAAAATCGGTTCAGCCGTTTTTGAGATATTGAACTTTGAAGTGACAATTTGCATCTTTTTGTTGGTTAGGTTATATCTTTCCGAGTCGCAAATCATCACACACAATTAATTTTATCTCTATCTCGTTGAGACAATTTAGCGTTGAAATTTATATGAGAAAACGTAATTAACAAACTCGTACAGTCTTAGAATAGAGAAACAACAGAAGCATTGTTACTGAGGCAATTAAACATTGATAATAATGATATTTTCGCCTTCTCAGTTATAGGATTGAGCTATTGTGTTAATATTCTTCGTGAAAAAGCAGTTGGAGAAGATATTTTTGCTTTGTTATGAATTCTATCAAAGAGGATTGAACTACAAACAATCATTTTGCTCACGCGTGACGTGACCTTGTGATAGCTATATCTGTACAACAAATGTGTCTTCATTCAACTCCTTCACCTCCACACTGCAAAAACACAAATCACACAAACTCATCTACATTGACTCGAGATTTCACCACACTACACTGACGCGTTTCGAATCAACCAGGCTTCATGAGCAATAATAGGAAAATTGTATTGTGCAAGGGCAAAAATTTCGGATTAATGCACGAATGCACGTGAAATTGGAGCTGGACTTCAATGCACTTCATAAAGTAGTTAAGATTGCGAAACTTTAATATTATATTTATTATCTAGGCAATTATTTATTATCTAGGCGACATACTTAAAATGATTTTTCATGCTCTAAGTGCATAATGTAAAATCTTCGTCAAACTCAATGACAACTAAGCGCCGACATCTACGATCAAAAAAGTCTGTTTTTTTTTTATAATTGGTGTTTTATGTAATCATCATCATCATCTCAGCCTGCTTCTCAACGTCCCACTGCTGGGCACAGGTCTCCTCTCAGAACAAGAGGGCTTGGGCCATAGTTCCCACGCGGGCCCAGTGCGGATTGGAAACTTCACACGCACCATTGAATAATAAACATGTTATGTTTTATGTAATAAATTATCAAAACAAGATACTTAAGGGCCTTGGATGTTTAATATGTATTTAAGTGTCTATTTATCTATATAAGTGCAACATTTATTGACTAAAGCATAAAAAAAGGTAACAAAGTAAATAAAAACTACGATATAAGTAATAGTACATTGTGTCTTAAGGGCGGTAAATAAGGAATTACGATCGAGAGTCGATGTTCGTAATTCTAGTACCGCCCGTGCGACATACAATGTTTTTCATCACATTTGCGAGTAAAATTGTATATAAGTATGTAAAAGAAAACCTTACTATTTCTCAAAAATTGCCGATACCACTGACTCCACTCTTGGCAGCGCCAGCTCCTCGCCTATAATTACCGGCTTTGGCACAGGACGGGCATAATCCTGGCTTTCCTTTCTGGATTCCTTGCATATTTGCAGCTAATACAGGCTACTACGAAGTGCATAATTCGAAGTTCGTGTCTTGCCGTCCCGCTCACGCTAATATTATTTAATACGAGAGTAAAAGGGACGATACGATACGTTGCAAGCTCGATTTAATTAAGTCCAGCTTGCAACTAGCAAGCATTCAGCAATTATGAAGCAGTATCTAATGAGTTCATTTTGTATAGTCGCCTCCTGTATTATTCTTCCACTTTCAGCACCTAAATTGAGTACTTTCCTGGGTAAAAAAGTAATCTCTTTAGCTTAAGTCTGTCTGTTAGATTATCCTATCCTACTAATAAGTCGTGAAAAAGTTATCGTGAAAAAGTTTTTCGTGATTAAGTACTGACACGGTTACCGTGAACTTTTTCAGGCCAAACTCCAAGACATTTATTTATTGTGTTGCCATGGTAACAAGAATCCAGTAAGTGAACTGTTGTGTATTAAGTGTGTAGTAAGTGAATTACACCGACATAATATCGAGTGTAGCCTGTAATATGAGCAAATAATTTAAACATAGATCATACTTCTCAAACTGAACAACATTAGTTCAGCGACCTTTAAATATAATAAGTTTTTTTTTTTTTATTACACTTTTAAGTTTATTCGAAGAAGCAATGTAAAGCAAAATGCTTGATGTTTGTAGCGTGACAGGCGACGTCAGTTGTGTTCTAGGATGGCGTACCTTGATTACAGTATTCAATTTTTATGAAAAAGGAAAAATCTAAAGACCCCATTATTTTTAAAGTCGCTGAACTAATGTTGTACAGTTTGACGAGTAAGATCTATGTTTTAATTATTTGCTCTTGTCGCTCAGCGTGACGTCACGCTGAAGTAAAAAGTGTCGCGCAGCGTGACGTCACGCTGACGTAAAAAGTGTCGCGCAGTGTGACGTCACGCTGAAGTAAAAGTGTGGCGCAGCGTGACGGTAAAAAGTGTCGCTAAGCGTGACGTCACGCTGAAGTAAAGTGTCGCGCAGCGTGACGTCACGCTGAAGTAAAAACTATCTCGCAGCGTGACGTCACGCTGAACTTTAACTACTTTACATCTTCATATTTTTTTGTTTAATTGACAAAACAAAAAAACCGTCTGATATTTTTTTTTAAATGTGACTGACGGACAAAGATATATATATATATTTTAGGAAATAGCCTCTGTTTCTACGGCAGGCGAAAAAATTACTATGGGCAACCTTTGGCATGATATCTCAATGTCACTCTAAAACATGATACAACAAGTTGTATTGTCTTGAGTGACTACTAACAGCCCGTACTTTGAAAATTTGTACTATGAGCAAAAAAAAAAATTGCATCGGACAAAGTATTTACTTCTTCAATGTTCGTTTTTCGCCTGCCTAGAAACAGAGTATACCTTTCTTTATATTTATATCAAATGTACCTCAAACCAATTAATCCTTGACGTCGGTTTCGCGCACTACAACGCAACATTCTAAGTCCTAACTTCAAATTGGCGGAACCAAAATGAAACCCTATACTTTGGCCGTAAGGTTTGATGTGGATCAGTGTAGTGGATCGCAGTAACATAATTAGATGCACCACAACTAGGCACAAGGCAGTTAGGTCTCTGAGGAAATTAATGGATAAACGACTACTTTCTAGAATCTAGACACACCAGTGCGACTAGATTTCTAACACTAACGCAAACATCTTGTACTAGAAATAGGTAACGAAGTATAGAAGGCATGACCTTTAGAAAAGTAGGTGTGTTAAAGCTTATAATTATTGTTTTAGCTAGTCTATAAGCCCTTAACAAGATTTACCTAGGTATTTACGATGTGAAGATTTTAATGAAGTGTCTTTTAAAAAACCTATTGGTCGTTATACATATACAGTGTGTAACCGGCAGCCAGGCATTTTTTTAAGGGCGGTTAAAGTAACGTACCTACTTCTGTAACTTAACCCATGACTTTGTCAACTTTCTAATCCTTTCGAACCCAGCCGAGTATGAAAAGAGTTATGACAATGGACTTTATGTACAACCCATGCCAAGGTCAAAATTCAAATGCAAAAGCTACGACGATGGACCTTATATACAATCCATGTCAAATTCAAATTCAAATGTAATTAATCCGCCCGATCGTATCGGCTGGGTTCGAAAGGGCTAACAACATTATAATTGCCAGCAATGTACATCGAAGTAAATTGACAAGTACTACGTGTAAATGATAGCCGACAGACTTTGATCATTACTTGTCAATTGACTTTGCTGTACATTGCTAGCATTTGTAATTTTGATAGACAGTTAACAAAGTCTGAATTTTACTTTAATGATTAAATTAATTTCATGGTTAAATTAAAGCAATACGTTACTTTAACCTCCCTTAAAAAGCTAGCCTACCTTAGAAAGCAGGTCTCACGAACTTTTATAGAACCCGCATATAGTTAGTAAGTTAACTTAATTTTTAGAGTAGGTACCCTTCTTGTGTAATATGCAATACCTACCTAATTGTTGGCAATAAACGAATTTTCTTTCTTTCTTTCTTAAAAAAGCCTAGCTGCCGGTAACACACTGTATGTCTATTTAGTAAATATTTTCAAATTGACATTGATAGAAAAAACTAAATCTACACCAGGGCCCCATTTCACAAAGCTACAAGTTACAATTTACAAGCGGTAATCTCTTTTCAACGCATACTGTTAAACAAAGACTACCGCTTGTAAATTGTAACTTGTAGCTTCGTGAAATAGGGCACTGATCTGGCAATCGAATTGAAATTCCGCGATGAATTCTATCTTTAACGTTTTGATGACTCCGCTATCAAAAAAAGCCAAACACTGATTATTTAAACAAATAAATTATTTCATTATGTTTTAATGTTTATTTGGGTACAAACGGTACAATATGGCTGATTACAAATGAAAACTTAGCTAATACACCAACCAGTAAAGTTACCACAGGTTAATATTACATATTACTAACCTTAGGAATAAAGTAATAACTAATAAGTAAAGTCAAGTAATAATTTTAAAATGTGACATTACTTTAAAAGACTATGGATACCTATATAGGCAGAAAACTAACATGAACATGCGAATGTGTAACATATATAATAACTAAGTAACAATTTGTTCCCTAACTAGGGACGTAAACTCTGGAGGGTTAAATATATCAACTTCAGAAAAACTGCCTGCAACCTACTTTATGGAACCTGCTTTCAAAGTTTCACAAAGATTGGTTGTGAAATACGACTTGTGAACAGAGAGCTGTACATACAAGCACTTTTTAACCCCCGACGCAAAAATAGGGGTGTTATAAGTTAGACCGCTATGTGTGTCTGTATGTCTGTCTGTCTGTGTGTGTGTCTGTCTGTGTGTGGACCGATTTGAATGCGGTTTTCTTTATTTGAAACCAGGTTTTCTAGCAATGGTTCTTAGATATGTTTTATCAAAGTCGGTGCAGCCGTTTTTGAGATATTGAACTTTGAAGTGACAAAGTCGGGGGTTTCCAACTTTTTGGTGGTTAGGTTATAATAAGCACAGTTAAAGAACCAAACCCAAATTTATAATGTAAAAAGGCATCGTCAACAGAAAACTTTAAGTGTAAGGGAAAAAACAAAGTTTAGCATGTGCCTTTGACAGTAATGAGTTGAGTTCAGCTCCAACACAGTTCTATTTTGGGACGTTATTGCTGGACTTAACGGTAAAGTTACGTTCGGGATTAACAGTCCATTTGAAGTTTCAGATATATTTTATGTGAAGATTTATTTTGGACTGGCTCCCAGACGTCATACATTCATGGGCCAGAGAGTGACATAGGCTACTTTTTATCCCGGAAAAATGTTCACACCACAGTTCCTGAGTGAACAGCGCGCGATAACCAAATTCCACGCGGGCAAAGCCGCGGGCAAAAGCTAGTATCTTCATAATTTTTCATTTAATTGGCTAAAGAACATACACGACACGACACGATACGACGTAAGTACTCGTAGCTGGAAACATATGCAAGTTGAAGTGGCAATGGGCGGGCCACATCGCTCGAAGAACAGATAACCTGGTGGACTTCTTCCCCAACAGGAAGAAGTCCACCAGGTGGACTGAGGACATCGTGAGAGTTGCGGAAAACCGGTAGATGCAAGTGGCGAGTTGTCGTTCATTGTGGCGTTCTAAGGGGAGACCTTTGTTCAACAGTGGACGTCTTCCGGCTGATGATGATGACTAAAGAAAAAAATACGTGTGGGAACCAGTTCGTGAAATGAAACGGAGCAGTAGTTTGTAGTTGCCTTTATTGGCCAGCGAATTTGAAAAAAAATGATACAAATCGTATTTTACGTTAGAAAAGAAAACACAATAAACACACACGTCTGTTTACGTTCATCGTACGTCGTCAACTGCCATAACATCTCATTTGTTCTTCACTCAAACTCAGTATTCATTCTTCGTTCAAATTCAAACGTACATCATCTCATCACGCTTCAATACACGCATACCACACTCCACATACGTGTCCGATATTTTCTGATAATCGAACTGACAAACTAATAGCCTATTGTTGCCTATGCCTCTTACTAGGAAATACCAAATTCGAACTTCGTGTCTTGCCGTCCCGCTGGCGCTTATATTATTTAACACGTGAGTGAGAGGGACGGTACGATACGAATTTCGATTTTCATATTAGCCCACCAGTTCTATATCTAATTTTAAATCGTACAAGGTACCTACTATCAGCCGTCTGTTAGCTTGTTGCATTTTGTACCGAAAGCACTCCGTATGCATTTAGTTTATTTCGGTCAGACATTTGTGCATTGTAGCCATTACACGTCGGCCCTTGAATTTCTATGAATAGTTTGGAGCACTTGAAGCTTAATAGGGTTTAATAAGTAGATTTTGGAGCACTCTTGGCAATAATTTGACTTTAGACTGCAGCGTGAACCCGCGGCTTTAACCAAATCATCCGTCCATCTTGTTGGTGGACTTCCAACGCTGCGCTTGCAAATCCACGGCCTCTATTCGAGAACTTTTCGGCACCAAAAGCCATCTGTTCTCTGTGCAATATCTACCCATAGCCACTTAAATGAGCTATTTCGCTTGGCTATGTCAGTGACCCTCGATCTTCTGCGTATCTCCTCATTTCTGAGTCGATCCCGTAGGCTCTAAGGCGTAGAGAAACTGCGAGCATAGCTCTCTCCATTGCTCGCTGGCTTCCCTTAGTGAGAGTCATTCTGGCGTACTTCGGAGGATGGACATAGAACATTTTTCGGATGACAATAGTGACGACTTTAGAAATACAATGGCGTTTTATCTACCTCAATAAAAGTGAACGTATGAACGTCGAACTACGTACAGTCAAGGTCAAACATATCTTTACACTTTACTACCCTACCCAGTCGCTGTCACTTCAAGTTTGAACTTTTGTATACACTTTTCAAATGGCATACAGTGACACGGTACTCAAAATGTAAAGATATCGTGTACGTCGACTGTACACTGAACGTACTCGTATTACTCAATTAGGTAAACACGAAGACAATTTCTCTAGAAAAATATCCAGGCAACTGTAATTTTTGTTTTCTCCCAACTTCAACTTTAAATTTGAAACACGCCAACTTATTCCATTCGCTTTATTTTTAAACTCAGCCCTTGCTTATTTTCAGGGTGTAAACTTTTTTCTCTACTAATTACAGCCATTGCTTCTCCAAACAAGTTTCAACCTTCTTCATTTCTTCAACGGTTTATTTCCTTATGCAATACCCGGTGAGTAAAACTCAGTTAATTTTGGACTTAATGGCGTAGGCTTACAATTGGATTTGCAGTGTCATTTGAGTAGTGTTCTGTTGGCTTATTTCCAAGCAATTCTTTCACGTGCAATAATTCTATCACAGACTGAATTAGAGATTATCTTCACGATTTTCACGCGTTTAGCTGCTTTTTTCTCTTTGGAATTATTCCTGTAAGCTTTAAAAGTGTACTTTTTGCTATCTGTAATCATATTTATATTTTTGTTAAAATAGAAGGCTGTACAAAATCTAGTACAAAACCGTTTAATAATTAATTATAAAAAAAAATTCTTAAAATTTACATTTTTGTGTAAACTTTATTTAATCCATTATGTTCAGACCTCTGCAGCGCCATCTAGCGAGGATCCACAGAACTGCATATTAGATCGCGTCTTGTGTGGCTAATAGAAACGTCGCTTGATGTCGTGATATGGCTACGTCACGCCTACATCACTGTCTTCTCTGTTACCTCTACCCCTTATCCTCGATTTATGTTAAATAATTGTTCGAAATCTCTGAGCTTTCATTCAATTTCTATCAACATTGTTTTGGTTTTATTTCGCATGGCGTCTGCTGGATGTCATAATACGGTATTTGACAACTCCTGAATTTGCCATATCTTAATAATTATTATGAAAATATAGATATACATACAGACAGTGTTTAGCGAAGAGAAAACTTAAATCGGTTGAAAATTGAATTTATAATGAATTTTTAAAAAATCTATATACCTGTCTCTTTCTCAAACGCTTTTCTCTATGCAGCAAGTATGTCGGTACTGGCGTGTGACGTCACATGCCAGTATGTCTTTCTCTGTCTAATCTTGAATTTCAAACCCTCGTAACTTTGTTATTTGTAAAGGTAGCTTAAAAATTGTTTCTTTATTCGATAACAGGCATTGTGTAGTTTTAATTTATAAAACATATACAAAATAGTCAAATACCGTATTGTCATATGTCAATGTCAATTATTCTTATCTTTTTCATTACATGTACTGTGGCCATGATAATGTGGGCTATACAGCCAACTAATATTTTAGTCTCGTAGTTATTTTTATTCTTGTGTTTGTTTTGTGTGGCTTTCCGTAATTGCACTCTCCTATGGCCCGGCGGAAGACCAGTGCTGGTTTTCAACCAACGATATGCTGAGCCGGGACCTTTTTATAGCGGCACCACTTTTTATTGTCATTTTTCCTAACCTGTGTAATGTGTCACTGCTGTAATAAATAAATTATATTCTTTCTTTCAACTTTCTTAAAAATCTCTAAATTTATTAAGTCTGAATTCGCAAAAGTAAATTAAGATTGTGTTTTTTATTTTTATTTTTTTATTTCAACTCCAAATAAAAAATGTAAAATGTATTTTCGATAAAGTAAATTAAGCCAAAAACTCAACTTAGTCTAGTTTATGTACCGTAGGTTGTATTTTTAATAGGTAAGTACTAACACTGGACCATAATGTCAGAAATAAATATTTCTGCACTAGTGTTTACCCGCGGCTTTACACACGTAAATCATAGATCGAGCAGCTGAATTGAATTCAGGGATTTAAAAAATTCCCCGTGGGAATTCCCGAAAATTAAATCGTGGTTTTCATTGACGTTACTTTAAAAACAAGCATGTCAAATTTCATGACTCTAAGCCCAGCGGTTGTTGTTTAGAGATTTTATCCCTATCCCGTAGGAATATCGGAATAAAAAGTAGCCTATGTTTAATTCCAGGTGTCCCAGCTATCTACATACCACATTTCATCCAAATTCATCCAGCCGTTTTAGCCTGAAGTCAAACATACTCACTCACTCTCAAACTTTCACATCTATAATATTAGTAGGATTTGAACTTCAATTCAGGTAATTATTCATACCTGCAATGTCGTCCTAATGCAGACGAATTAGTAGGCAAAAGCTAGCGTTGTTTACAATACAATACAATACAATACAATACAAAGACTCTTTATTGTACACCAGACATAGTAAGCGATACAGAAAACAGATACACAGAAAAAATATTACAAGGTGAGCAATAGGCGGCCTTATCGCTTAAGAGCGATCTCTTCCAGGCAACCTTTTTTACAGAAAGAAGGAAGGACTAGTTTACAACAGGTGGTGCATCAAAAGTAGATAAGAAAATTTAAACGTAACAGCAATACATCTACGAATACATACATAATTATATCGTACATATAATATACGTCCAAAATAAATATAGTAGTGAGATAAACAGCAACAAATAAATAAATAAATAATAAGGCTAATAATTACAAGATGACAGATAGTGCTCCTTAAGCATAGATTTAAATAGTGACAAAGACGTGGTGTGTAGTGTTTATTTTGGAAGTTAATTATTATACCTACTCAGAACAGTCAGATCACGTACTCCTTACGTATCCTCATAGATGAACAAATCCATAGAGTGGTAATACAAGACTGATCAACATTAAAAACATAGTGGTTTGTCACTAACTTCTACTAATAAGCTATCCAATCGTGAAATATCGGTAAATCTTACTTATTGTTAGAATTAAATATGATTTTTAGCTTTTATTCACTAAGCCACGTAAGGATCAAACATTTAGGGCCTCTTTTACTACTTATTGATACATTTTGTGACAGATATCAGGCATTACAGATATCTTCCTCTGTCTGTTTTGTCCGGATAAACAGAGACGGCATCACATTTAACTATCAGTCCCGAAAAAGTGTCAATGCGTGGCTGTTGCTATTAATATATTTTATCTACTTCTTTTTATCGAGGCTTAAGTTCACCTGACTGACTATGTCAGACTAATTAATTGATGACCAAATTCATCAAACACTTCTCCTGGAATACTTTCGGTACTGGTCATAATTACTTGCTGGTCAAAGTCCAGTCCTGCTTGAATTTTGGATTTGCCATTCGCCAATCACCTGTGTTATATTGATTTTATTTCAAACGAATTATTTTTCACTCTCTTGGATAATTGATCTGTGCGACTATTTTTTATACTTGATAGTATTTAGGTGTAGTTTGCTATAAAGAAAGCCATAAAAAACTATCATATAAAAGGAGCAGCGTCAAGTGATATGTCTATTTAGCAGTTTATCGTTATAGGATGTCATAAATACAGTTTTATGAGCATTAAAATTTGGAAGCATTTTATTATTTTCAGTTAGTACCTACTATTTTTTATAATGTTTACGATTTGCATAATTTTATGAATTTTGATGATAAATTGGTGATAAATACACACTTGATAATTGATCTATCTCTTACTTGTTTCTAAAATCTATTTCTTACTATTTTTGAATACGGGTTGATCCTATAAATTGTGAGTATGTCAATTACCTTAGATTAAAGTTATTATAAAACAAGCCTAATCTAAATAACACAGGTGACCATTTAAACTTTCTGAAAAATTTACAATTTCAGCGGAAAAAATTATGACTAGCAAACATTATGACAAACATTACATTATGACTTTCAAACATTACGCGATGCACCCGTTTTACATACAACGAGCATGAAAACCACGTTTATTTTAAAATTCCCACGGAAATTTTTGAAAATTCCTTGAATTTAATTTGCCAGATCTAATAATTCACGCCAAAAACCACGGGGAGTGGCTAGTCTTTAACAGGTAACATTACTGGGATTAATAATACATTTCTAACACTGATTTCCTTATACGGGTGCAGGTAAATAACCCCATAAGCATGTAACTGGACTAGTAAATCGTGTACGCGGTAATCAAGAACCGAAAGGAAACGGTTCAAGTCATAAGAGATCAATGTCTAACCCACCAAGCTTTGACAAAAATTCCAACATTCAATATCTTGAAGACCTAACAATTTTTATTGAGCATAGCTAAAAACCACCGCATTTTTACGTAAAACAGCAACATCGAAATCTTAGCTAAGAACCATCTTGATTAAAGGATCTTTACCTGTTTGAATGCTTTATTGCCACAGACACACATAAAACGGTCACAATTATAACACATTTTTTGCGTTGGAGGTCATAAACGCCTACAGTCAAACTCCATGTAGCAAAAATGTCTTCGTGTAGCTAATTTTCGAAAATACGGCATCAACGACTCAATTACGGATTATGATCTAATTAACAGCGCCTCTAGTTGCGATAAACAACAAACTGTACTCTAAGCCTTTGAGGACGATTGAGACTTCTTTTATTGCATAAAAAAAGTGAACTAAATGGATCAATTTAACGTTCTTACTACGTAATCAAGTTGATCGCTGAAGTATTTTATTTTGCTGGTTTCCTCTATTAAGCAATTATAAATAAACCCATTTAGAACTGCTTCTGGGTTTAGGTTGTAAAAGTACTGCATGTTTAATTGCTATCTATTTTGCGGTGTGCGGATGTCTGTGGTTTGTGCGGTGATTCAATAAAACATAGGTGGTCTGAGACAAGCAACTTTGTTGCAAAGTATATAAAAATAACTGTCTGTCAATCTGGACTAAATAGCTCAGTTTAAGAGTAGAATCGAACCTTGCATTAACAGCCACATGGTCAGAGGCACTCTGTATAATAATATAGCACTGAGAAAGACAAAATATAAACTTCGAGTAATTAAAAAGTGTAAATAAATTCTGCACTGTATTCCTTAACAAACAGTTTTACAGCTTGACGAATATTTTTTGTTAAATGTAACTTTTATGCTGTGATAAATATAAAATATACACAAAATTAAAAAAGAAGTTGTACAACATCCATAAAAATTGCTATACATTAACTCTTTATAAAACTCCACATAACACCGTGGAATGGAGCACTTCCTTTTTGAAACATCTTTAAAGTCTCGTCATTCCATCAAATATATTTCAACTTCGATCCCGCTATCAGCTTCTAACAAATACCATACAAAATCGTAGCGCGCATTCCGAAATAGCAGGTGTTAGAGCTACCTTGACAGGACGAAAATCGGTGCACCTTACGCCCTCGCCATACGGTCCATTATCCCTCACCCCGTGATTTACACTGAAAATATTTATGTTATGTATCCGATATAGGTTTTCGTGGGAGCTTTGATTTTTTTTTACGGTATTTTTTGTAATGGGTTTTATATGCTTTGATGTTATCAGAGGTGTAGATAAGGATTCATTGAGTTATGTATAACTTTGGGGTTTCCTTGTATAAAATTGTATCCGCAAACGAATCTGTGAATTTACTACGTTGTTAGTACAGTCAATGTCATAAATAAGTGCTCTCTTTTGTACCTTGTCACTTTAACCTCTTCACCGCCACAGTCATCCAGTCGTGACAACCAATGGAATGCCTCACACGCCACGGTCATCTATACATGACCAACATTCAACTCGAAATTAATCCTTCTAGAATTAAAAATCAAGTTATTTGCCGCTGGTTTTTCTGTGGCGTACAGAGCACGTCACTTCGTTGGTTTTGTGGCGGTAAAGAGGTAAACGTCATATTTGAAAAGCCATACGACATTGTGTAACGACTGAAAGCAACAAGGTACAGAAGTGGTCACTTATTTATGACGTCGACTATAGCTTGGGTTACTTTGGTAATATTTCGACTCCGTCCGCGTATAATTCATTTCCTGCGGGAACTATGTAATTTTTCGGAAAAGAGAGATTTACGAAATTCCAATGTGATAGAGAACAAGCCATTTTTTCATATTTGGAAGAGAAATCGCAGAATAAAGCTAGTAGGTAATGGGTACGTCTTTAACATGAAATACAGGTTGGTTCGGGAGACGTGAGCAGGCCCAACCCTACATCCTTAGGAATTGATAATGTATGTTTACAATCATATTGTAAAACCAACACATTTCACTGCAGAATACATCCATACTAATATTATAAATGCGAAAGTGTGTATGTGTGTATGTTTGTCCGTCTTTCACGTCGAAACGGAGCGACGGATCGACGTGATTTTTGGCATTGAGATAGTTTATGGGCCAGTGGGTGACATAGGCTACTTTTTATCTCAGAAAAAATGCACAGTTCCCGAGGGAACAGCGCGCGATAACCAAATTCCACGCGGGCGAAGCCGCGGGCAAAAGCTAGTAATTTCATATTTTTTGTTTTCAATATTTAAAAAAAAACGTAAATTTCGCTAATACTATAACGATATAATAAGCTTTATTTTAATTTTGCCCTTTACTTTAATTTTTTTTTAACACACCAAACTTATAACAACTTTTCCAACATTTATTTTTTATTCAATTTTACAATTGGAGCGTTGTGCTCCATTAAACTGCAATAAACCACCCAGCAACCGTAACGTGCGGAAATTCGAAAACAAAACACGCTGTGAACAAAAATAAAACATTAAAAAATAAAAAGATTAAATAAATAAGAGACGGCGCGTCGTGATTGGCGGGCGAGGCAGGTGCGCGTGCGGATATGGACCGCTCTATGCGTTCACAGGGTGGGCACGGAAAAATCATTAACATTTTTAATACTTGCGTGATAATATGCTTAGTAGAATATAGTCATACAAAAATAAAGGTTTATCAAAATAAATTTATCTTCACCGCACCTACTAAATAGAGGTAAATTATAATTCCCAATCCGCACTGGGCACGACTGGTAGCTATGGCCCTAGTCCTCTTATTCTGAGAGGAAGACTGTGCCCTGCGGGACGTATATAGGCCGAGATGAGATAAGTGTTCTAATGTTTAACATGCAAGTGACCAATAGATGGCATCCTGCTAATGACGAAAAATAAGTATAGCATTATAAGCATATTAATAAGTATAGCAACTAGGTACCTACTGGTAGAGTAACGAGCTCTCGGACGTCTGTTGCACAACTTTAAGTATGATTTATAATTAGTTGAAAAGTATAAAATAAATGATTACAAACAAAATATGCAAGCTTGTCTGAAATACAAAGATTAATTCGATTTATGATCTGCCAAAGGTGAGTCAAATACCATTGACAAGCACAAAGTTATATTTCAGCTTTGGTAATATTAAAAGTAAAATGCTCTTTGTCTAACACCTGAAACAGTTCCAAAAAACAAATATTCAACACGTTACACAAAAAAATAATGCACAATATAAAAATACAAAAATATGCATGAAAATTATTCTATCACCTTTTGGTGATAGAAAAGAAACATCCCGTACCACACATAGCGCCACCATCCTATCGATAATTGATAAGGTCGTCTCGCTCACACTAGTTTATTGACCCCTAGAAAAAATCCTCACAACACCACCACTCACACAAGACCCCCAATCACTATGACTTCACTAACAATTAGAGTGCAACTTACACTGGCGTCGTTATGTCTTCGACCATTTTAGTTAGAGCTCTGATTCAGTATTACGTAGAAGTGATGTAAGGGTCATGTATGTAGCTGTATGGCGGAAGGACAGACAAGTTTTTAACCGACTCCGGCAGTATGGGTATGTGGTTGAACCCCGCTTGATTGCTAGTAGTTGATGACTTCCTCTGAGGTAAAGATGATTCTGAGATACTCCAGTTTAAAATGATGTTTGGTTTATTACAAAATTATACCTAGAATATACTGGTAGCGTGGGAACTGGTAAAAACCTTGTTTATCATTCACTATGAGTAAGGTAAACGTCCCATTGCTCGACACGCTAATGCCCAATAGACGGCACCCTGTCATCTCTATTGCTAGTGAAGTGACATACGATTCATCATCCCAGCCTATATACGTGCCACTGCTGGGCATAGGCCTCCTCTCAGAACAAGAGGGCTTGGGAAATAATTCCCACGAGGGCCCAGTGCGGATTGGGAACTTCACACGCACCATTGAATTGCTTCGCAGGTTTGTGCAGGTTTCCTCACGATGTTTCCTTCACCGCAAAGCTAGTGGAAAATTTCAAATGTAATTAATTTCGCACATGAATTTCGAAATTCGAGACATAAGATTAAAGATGCCAAACACTGGGACAGCGACGAGCACTCGTACGTTTATCTTACTTATATTATATTGATCCAAAATGGATCTAAATCCGTGCTCTACTGAGGCGGAGACGAGCGGAGCGGAGAGGAGACGTGTAGGATCGACCAATCGTATTAGTTGAAATCCACAAGTCTCGGAGACGAGATGAGTGATAATATGAATGGTCGATCCTCATACGTCTCCTGTCCGCTCCGATCGTCTCCGTGTAGTCGCAGCCTAAATATGAAAGAGCAGTAAGCATAATGTAAGTATTCTTTTTTAAGTATTTGCATTGTCATCCGACCTACAATCAACTATTGCAAATTCATTTTGTTGGCAAAGAACATGTTTATCGCTATCCCACAGGTAGGCATTGTCCCATCTTTTGGGATAAAAACAACATACATACTGTAACTGAATGTGGATGAAATTCGATTTACAAGAAGCTTTTATCTACATAAACAACAAACATTGTAAATTAACAGTTAAAATCTTGTAAAAAACCTTTAAACAGTGACGAAATCAAAACCATAACATGACCATAACCGTCCTTGGTTCTTTATTCAAACAAAAATGTTGCCACACACAATTTTTCACCCATAAATCGGTAATTCGATAGAAAGCCGTATCGAAATCGTAAACATTCGAGAATCGATTCAACGGTTATTAAACTAAGTAAGTTAATGATCGAATTTGTCGGTTTTCATTGAAGAAATTGCGCAAAGAACTGGTTTGGTTTAGGTACTTAAGAGTTTTGAATTTTAATTACTGTTAAAGTTTGTTTGATTTTTCGCAGTTCGCGCTGTTTGTTTAATAAACGATGAGATGATTAGATTATGTTTAAATCGTAGAGATTTACGCGTACAATTTTTCCAAGACTGGACAAAAGTGAAAGCATTAAGCATTGAGCATTTCTTTTTATTAGTATAAAAAGAAATGCTGATAGTTCAACTTTATTAATTCGGTATGTTTACTTCTTTTTTAATTTTTTTTTGTTTACTAACAATAATAACATGGATGCCTAATGTCCGCAATAAATGATTTCAATCCATTAACTTGTAGGTATTCGTTAAATTGAAACAGATATAAGAATTAGTTTACGATTAATATCACGGGACAAGAGACAAAAATTTACTCAGTCCCAATCTGAACAAATAATATATACTATTTAATAATATAGTAATATTAAATAATACAAAGCTTGTGCTGTGCATACAATGAGTCCTAGTTAAAAATAAAAAAAATCTAGATTATGTATGTATGTTTTATGTATGTACGTAAACACTTTATTTCTATTGTACATAAAACACAAAAATAATACGAAAAGAAAACAACAAAACAAAAACAGAACAGGCGAATTTATCCCTAAAAGGAGGAAGGAAGGGAGGGAAGGGATTATGTATTTTACGGCTTCCAGAGACAAATAGTGTTAATAGCTCATAGTCATCACCATCATCATCTCAGCCGCAGGATGTCCACTGTTGGACATAGGCCTCCCCCATAGCTCATAGTGTTTCCCATTTATTTCAACTTCATCACTTCGAACGTTCCCAAGAAAGAGGGTTCTGATAAACAGACTGACAAACTGATCGTATAAGGGTTCACCCTTTTGAGCTACGGAGCCCTACAAGTCATTAAAAATTGCCAATGGACAGTAATAACAGTAATTATTTGTGAACTGGTTTCATTCCAGGGCCGAGGAAAAATATAAATATGTTAAAATTATACATAATGACCAATGTATTGAGTAAAGAAGGACATTGAACAAGGAAGGCATAAAAAGCTTATCTAAAATACAAACTGAGACGTGGATGCACAGAAAAACCAGAAAAAGAGACCAGCGCTTGGTTTTACGGGATGAACAAATTAAGAGTTGAAATAAAAAATACAAAAAGACTCCAAACATACATACATGTTTATTTTAACGTTTGGGCTCCACAGAAAACCAGCGTTGCTGCACATAATGTGCGGCAACACATGCTGAGTGGAGACCTTTTTGGTATCCTGCCGTGTCACCAAGTAACATAGTTTTAGTGTTAGTTCTAGTCTTAGTTTTAGGTGGTACTTATGGAGCCAAAATAAACCTTTCTTTCTTTCTTTCAAATAACCAATCATAATGGCATTTGATTTTGCCACTAGATAGCACTCAGTTCATCATCATCTCGGCCTGTGTACGTCCCATGCAGGGCATTGGCATAAGGCTCTTACAGTGAGAGGGCTTGTAACCTTGTAATAAATTTCAATGAATATATATGCCTCTAGGTTGGCAAAGCATCTGCAATTGCAGATGTTTACGAGCAGTGGTGATCTCTTACCATCAGGAGACCCACTTG
>NC_133500.1:7476174-7499017 GCF_025370935.1 Choristoneura fumiferana
TATATACCTGTCTCTTTCTCAAAACGCTTTTCTCTATGCAGCAAGTACGACGTCACATGCCAGTATGTCTTTCTCTGTCTAATCTTGAATTCAACCCTCGTAACTTTGTTATTTGTAAAGGTAGCTTAAAAATTGTTTCTTTATTCGATAACAGGCATTGTGTAGTTTAATTTATAAAACATATACAAAATAGTCAAATACCGTATTGTCATATGTCAATGTCAATTATTCTTATCTTTTTCATTACATGTACCTACTGTGGCCATGATAATGTGGGCTATACAGCCAACTAATATTTTAGTCTCGTAGTTATTTTTATTCTTGTGTTTGTTTTGTGCGACTTTCCGTAATTTCACTCCTCTGTGGCCCGGCGGAAGACCAGTGCTGGTTTTCAACCAACGATATGCTGAGCCGGGAGCTTTTTATAGCGGCACCACTTTTTATTGTCATTTTTCCTAACCTGTGTAATGTGTCACTGCTGTAATAAATAAATTATATTCTTTCTTTCAACTTTCCTAAAAATCTCTAAATTTATTAAGTCTGAATTCGCAAAAGTAAATTAAGATTGTTTTTTTTTATTTTTATTTTTTTATTTCAACTCCAAATAAAAAATGTAAAATGTATTTTCGATAAAGTAAAAACTCAACTTAGTCTAGTTTATGTACCGTAGGTTGTATTTTTAATAGGTAAGTACAGTCAAGGGCAAAGATATCGACACAGCCAAAGTTACAAAAATATGTATACACGACTTTATGCACTTAGCATTAACTTTAGCTGTGTCGATATCTTTGCCCTTGACTGTACTAACACTGGACCATAATGTCTGAAATAAATATTTCTGCACTAGTGTTTACCCGCGGCTTTACACACGTAAATCATAGATCGAGCAGCTGAATTGAATTCAGGGATTTTAAAAAATTCCCGTGGGAATTCCCGAAAATTAAATCGTGGTTTTCATTGACGTTACTTTAAAAACAAGCATGTCAAATTTCACGACTACATGACGTTGTTGTTTAGAGATTTTATCCCTATCCCGTAGGAATATCGGAATAAAAAGTAGCCTATGTTTAATTCCAGGTGTCCCAGCTATCTACATACCACATTTCATCCAAATTCATCCAGCCGTTTTAGCCTGAAGTCAAACATACTCACTTAGTAGGATTTGAACTTCAATTCAGGTAATTATTCCTACCTGCAATGTCGTCCTAATGCAGACGAATTAGTAGGCAAAAGCTAGCGTTGTTTATTTTGGAAGTTAATTATTATACCTACTCAGATCAGTCAGATCACGTACTCCTTACGTATCCTCATAGATGAACAAATCCATAGAGTGGTAATACAAGACTGATCAACATTAAAAACATAGTGGTTTGTCACTAACTTCTTGATTTTTAGCTTTTATCCACTAAGCCACGTAAGGATCAAACATTTAGGGCCTCTTTTACTACTTATTGATACATTTTGTGACAAATATCTTCCTCTGTCTGTTTTGTCCGGATAAACAGAGACGGCATCACATTTAACTATCAGTCCCGAAAAAGTGTCAATGCGTGGCTGTTGCTATTAATATATTTTATCTACTTCTTTTTATCGAGGCTTAAGTTCACCTGACTGACTATGCCAGCCTAATTAATTGATGGCCAAATTCATCAAACAGTTCTCCTGGAATACTTTCGGTACTGGTCATAATTACTTGCTGGTCAAAGTCCAGTCCTGCTTGAATTTTGGATTTGCCATTCGCCAATCACCTGTGTTATATTGATTTTATTTCAAACGAATTATTTTTCACTCTCTTGGATAATTGATCTGTGCGACTATTTTTTATACTTGATAGTATTTAGGTGTAGTTTGCTATAAAGAAAGCCATAAAAAACTATCATATAAAAGGAGCAGCGTCAAGTGATATGTCTATTTAGCAGTTTATCGTTATAGGATGTCATAAATACAGTTTTATGAGCATTAAAATTTGGAAGCATTTTATTATTTTCAGTTAGTACCAATTTTTTATAATGTTTACGATTTGCATAATTTTATGCATTTTGATGATAAATTGGTGATAAATAAACACTTGATAATTGACCTATCTCTTACTTGGTTGATCCTATAAATTGTGAGTATGTCTGTTACCTTAGATTAAAGTTATTATAAAACAAGCCTAATCTAAATAACACAGGTGACCATTTAAACTTTCTGAAAATTTACAATTTCAGCGAAAAAATTATGACTAGCAAACATTATGACTAACATTACATTATGACTTTCAAACATTATGCGATGCACCCGTTTTACATACAACGAGCATGAAAACAACGTTTTTTTTTTAAATTCCCACTGAAATTTTTGAAAATTCCTATAATTTAATTTGCCAGATCTAATAATTCACGCCAAAAACCACGGGAAGTGGCTAGTCTTTAACAAGTAACATTACTGGGATTAATAATACATTTCTAACACTGATTTCCTTATACGGGTGCAGGTAAATAACCCCATAAGCATGTAACTGGACTAGTAAATCGTGTACGCGGTAATCAAGAACAGAAAGGAAACGGTTCAAGTCATAAGAGATCAATGTCTAACCCACCAAGCTTTGAAAAAATTTCCAACATTGAATATCTTGAAAACCTAACAATTTTTATTGAGCATAGCTAAAACCACCGCATTTTTACGTTAAACAGCAACATCGAAATCTTAGCTAAGAACCATCTTGATTAAAGGATCTTTACCTGTTTGAATGCTTTAATGCCACAGACACACATAAAACGGTCAAAATTATAACACCTTTTTTGCGTTGGAGGTCATAAACGCCTACAGTCAAACTCCATGTAGCAAAAATGTCTTCGTGTAGCTAATTTTCGAAAATACGGCATCAACGACTCAATTACGGATTATGATCTAATTAACAGCGCATCTAGTTGCGCTGAACAACAAACTGTACTCTAAGCCTTTGAGGACGTTTGAGACTTCTTTTATTGCATAAAAAAAGTGAACTAAATGGATCAATTTAACGTTCTTACTACGTAATCAAGTTGATCGCTGAAGTATTTTATTTTGCTGGTTTCCTCTATTAAGCAATTATAAATAAACCCATTTAGAACTGCTTCTGGGTTTAGGTTGTAAAAGTGCTGCATGTTTAATTGCTATCTATTTTGCGGTGTGCGGATGTCTGTGGTTTGTGCGGTGATTCAATAAAACATAGGTGGTCTGAGACAAGCAACTTTGTTGCAAAGTATATAAAAATAACTGTCTGTCAATCTGGACTAAATAGCTCAGTTTAAGAGTAGAATCGAACCTTGCATTAACAGCCACATGGTCAGAGGCACTCTGTATAATAATATAGCACTGAGAAAGACAAAATATAAACTTCGAGTAAGTAATTAAAAAGTGTAAATAAATTCTGCACTGTATTCCTTAACAAACAGTTTTACAGCTTGACGAATATTTTTTTGTTAAATGTAACTTTTATGCTGTGATAAATATAAAATATACACAAAATTAAAAAAGAAGTTGTACAACATCCATAAAAATTGCTATACATTAACTCTTTATAAAACTCCACATAACACCGTGGAATGGAGCACTTCCTTTTTGAAACATCTTTAAAGTCTCGTTATTCCATCAAATATATTTAAACTTCGATCCCGCTATCAGCTTCTAACAAATACCACACAAAATCGTAGCGCGCATTCCGAAATAGCAGGTGTTAGAGCTACCTTGACAGGACGAAAATCGGTGCACCTTACGCCCTCGCCATACGGTCCATTATCCCTCACCCCGTGATTTACACTGAAAATATTTATGTTATGTATCCGATATAGGTTTTCGTGGGAGCTTTGATTTTTTTTTACGGTATTTTTTGTAATGGGTTTTATATGCTTTGATGTTATCAGAGGTGTAGATAAGGATTCATTGAGTTATGTATAACTTTGGGGTTTCCTTGTATAAAATTGTATCCGCAAACGAATCTGTGAATTTACTACGTTGTTAGTACAGTCAATGTCATAAATAAGTGCTCTCTTTTGTACCTTGTCACTTTAACCTCTTCACCGCCACAGTCATCAGTCGTGACAGCCAATGGAATGCCTCACACGCCACGGTCATCTATACATGACCAATATTCAACTCGAAATTAATCCTTCTGCAATAGAATTAAAAATCAAGTTATTTGCCGCTGGTTTTTTCGTTTTTCGTTTGTTTTGTGGCGGTGACGAGATTATCGTCATATTTGAAAAGCCATACGACATTGTGTAACGACTGAAAGCGACAAGGTACAGAAGTGGTCACTTATTTATGAAGTCGACTATAGCTTGGGTTACTTTGGTAATGCAGTTGACAACTGCATGGATTTAAAACATCCTTATATTTTTATTTAAATATTTCGACTCCGTCCGCGTATAATTCATTTCCTGCGGGAACTATGTAATTTTTCGGAAAAGAGAGATTTACGAAATTCCAATGAGATAGAGAACTAGCCATTTTTTCATATTTGGAAGAGAAATCGCAGAATAAAGCTAGTAATGGGTACGTCTTTAACATGAAATACAGGTTGGTTCGGGAGACGTGAGCAGGACCAACCCTACATCCTTAGGAATTGATAATGTATGTTTACAATCATATTGTAAAACCAGCACATTTCACTGCAGAATACATCCATACTAATATTATAAATGCGAAAGTGTGTATGTTTGTCCGTCTTTCACGTCGAAACGGAGCGACGGATCGACGTGATTTTTGGCATTGAGATAGTTTATGGGCCAGTGGGTGACATAGGCTACTTTTTATCTCAGAAAAAATGCACAGTTCCCGAGGGAACAGCGCGGGATAACCGAATTCCACGCGGGCGAAGCCGCGGGCAAAAGCTAGTAATTTCATATTTTTTGTTTTCAATACTAAAAAAAACGTAAATTTCGCTAATACTATAACGATATATAAGCTTTATTTTAATTTTTCCCTTTACTTTAATTTTATTTTTTTTAACACACCAAACTTATACCTAACAACTTTTCCAACATTTATTTTTTAATTCAATTTTACAATTGGAGCGTTGTGCTCCATTAAACTGCAATAAACCACCCAGCAACCGTAACGTGCGGAAATTCGAAAACAAAACACGCTGTGAACAAAAATAAAACATTAAAAAATAAAAAGATTAAATAAATAAGAGACGGCGCGTCGTGATTGGCGGGCGAGGCAGGTGCGCGTGCGGATATGGACCGCTCTATGCGTTCACAGGATGGGCACGGAAATATAATTAACATTTTTAATACTTGCGTGATAATATGCTTAGTAGAATATAGTCATACAACAATAAAGGTTTATCAAAATAAATTTATCTTCACCGCACCTACTAAATAGAGGTAAATTATAATTCCCAATCCGCACTGGGCACGACTGGTAGCTATGGCCCTAGTCCTCTTATTCTGAGAGGAGGACTGTGCCCTGCGGACGTATATAGGCCGAGATGAGATAAGTGTTCTAATGTTTAACATGCAAGTGACCAATAGATGGCATCCTGCTAATGACGAAAAATAAATTTAATAAGTATAGCAACTAGGTACCTACTGGTAGAGTAACGAGCTCTCGGACGTCTGTTGCACAACTTTAAGTATGATTTATAATTAGTTGAATTAAATGATTACAAAAAAAAATACAAGCTTGTCTGAAATACAAAGATTAATTCGATTTATGATCTGCCAAAGGTGAGTCAAATACCATTGACAAGCACAAAGTTATATTTCAGCTTTGGTAATATTAAAAATAAAATGCTCTTCGTCAAACACCTGAAACAGTTCGAAAAAACAAATATTCAACACGTTACACAAAAAAAATGCACAATAAAAAATACAAATATGCATGAAAATTATTCTATCACCTTTTGGTGATAGAAAAGAAACATCCCGTACCACACATAGCGCCACCATCCTATCGATAATTGATAAGGTCGTCTCGCTCACACTAGTTTATTGACCCCTAGAAAAAATCCTCACAACACCACCACTCACACAAGACCCCCAATCACTATGACTTCACTAACAATTAGAGTGCAACTTACACTGGCGTCGTTATGTCTTCGACCATTTTAGTTAGAGCTCTGATTCAGTATTACGTAGAAGTGATGTAAGGGTCATGTATGTAGCTGTATGGCGGAAGGACAGACAAGTTTTTAACCGACTCCGGCAGTATGGGTATGTGGTTGAACCCCGCTTGATTGCTAGTAGTTGATGACTTCCTCTGAGGTAAAGATGATTCTGAGATACTCCAGTTTAAAATGATGTTTGGTTTATTACAAAATTATACCTAGAATATACTGGTAGCGTGGGAACTGGTAAAAACCTTGTTTATCATTCACTATGAGTAAGGTAAACGTCCCATTGCTCGACACGCTAATGCCCAATAGACGGCACCCTGTCATCTCTATTGCTAGTGAAGTGACATAAGATTCATCATCCCAGCCTATATACGTGCCACTGCTGGGCATAGGCCTCCTCTTAGAAAAAAAAGGGCTTGGGCCATAGTTCCCACGCGGGCCCAGTGCGGATTGGGAACTTCACACGCACCATTGAATTGCTTCGCAGGTTTGTGCAGGTTTCCTCACGATGTTTTCCTTCACTGCAAAGCTAGTGGTAAATTTCAAATGTAATTCCGCACATGAATTTCGAAACTCAGAGACATAAGATTAAAGATGCCAAACACTGGGACAGCGACGAGCACTCGTACGTTTATCTTACTTATATTATATTGATCCAAAATGGATCTAAATCCGTGCTCTACTGGCTGCGGCTCGACGAGCGGAAGAGAGGAGACGTGAAGGATCGACCAATCGTATTAGTTGAAATCCACAAGTCTCGGAGACGAGATGTAATATGAATGGTCGATCCTCATACGTCTCCTGTCCGCTCCGCTCGTCTCAGTGGAGCTGCAGCCTAAATATGAAAGAGCAGTAAGCATAATTTAAGTATTCTTTGTTAGTATTTGCATTGTCATCCGACCTATAATCAACTATTGCCCGCAACTTCATTTTGTTGGCAAAGAACATGTTTATCGCTATCCCACAGGTAGGCATTGTCCCATCTTTTGGGATAAAAACAACATGCATATGTAAATTGATGTGGATGAAATTAAATTTAAAAGAAGCTTTTATCTGTAAAACAACAAACATTGTACATTAACAGTTAAAATCTTGTAAGAAAATTGTCGTGAGTGTCACAAAAGTAAAATGACCATAACCGTCCGTTCTTTATTCAAACAAAAATGTTGCCATACAATAATTTTTACTCATAAGTAGGTAATTCGATTGTAAAGCCATAGACTAACCGTAAATTCCACGAAGAAGTGTCAGAGACCTTAATTTGTCTTAAGGGTTTGCTCCTGGTTAGCTCATGAGCAATGTCCGTTAGATGGCGCTGTTATCAATAGTTCCTTTTTCAGGTTTTTTTCGTAAATTATGAAGAATTATTTCACCAAAAACTAATGGCGGAGTATCTAAGCGTAACCGATTTTTTGACCCCACACTCGAAATGAAATATTCCGCCAAAGCCGCAAACGAGGTGCTTTACTTTGAACGTCAATTGCGGCCGTATACGGACACTAGGAGCTCACGCACACACTCAAATAGACAGCGCCAGCTAGCGAAAGTCTATTGCGACACTTAGCTACCCGATCGGGGTACTCCTTCGAGTAATATTCACATTTCTTTATCGAGTCACGAAATTTTGTACCAACTGTACTTTACTCGAAAATTTTACTACGACCTATAAAATCTATAAGTATTTTATTGATAATTAGAAGCAGGGTCTTGGATAACTGTTCGCATATTATAATACGAGCCAAACGCCTTTCAAGTGTTCATAATATGTGTACGATAAATTGAGAAATTACCGAGATTCTGATCACGGTTTCTTGTCTTGGTTGATGGTCTTGCTATTATTCAGGTTATATTTATAGTTACTTTTCGTAGTTACTACCATGCTAAAGTGGTCATGATCGTCGGTTGAAAATCAGTAGCAAATCTACAGGACGAGTTTCTTGGGAAAATAGTGCGGAGGTTTGTCCTTACCTTCCACGCCGCAGAGCTGGAGTTTGGAATTCGTAGTTGGCAATAGAGAGCGCTGCCACCAGGGCTCTTAGTCACCTTGTACGACACGCACAGGAATGCCCAGGCAATCAAGTTTATCAAGGGCATCCGTAAGGCCAAAGTCCCTTAAGACACTGTTACACATGCTCTTTAGTAGCAAGAAAGCATGCTACTATTGAGCAAATGCTAGCTAGTAGCATGTGTGAACAGGACATGCTACTATCGAGCATGCTTATTAGTGGCAAGCTCGAGACGGTGTGGAAGGGGGAAAGGTATTAAGCAAGTGTGAACGCGTTTGCTTCAGTCCAGTAACGAGCATGTGTAACAGTGCCTTTAGACATACCTAATAAAGCTCTAAGCTCTTTCTATCAAAAGAGGTAATAAAAACCATACAGAGTTTACTATCCTAATTATCATCATCATCATCACTCAATTTCTGTGGTAAGACTTTTAGTAGAGAATTAGTAATCATAAGCTGCTAATATCAATTATTAATAAGTTGCTAACCATGAAAAGAGTTGACGAAGAGTTTATCTAGGCTTCTGCATCTGGATTTCTCAGTTCGTATATATATTACTAGCTTAATCCCGCGGCTTCGCTCCCGTTGAAGAAAAAATCTACTCTGTAGTGTAGGTATTCGAATAAAAAAAAAAACTTCTTGCACCTCTGCGATCCTCAAGGAATACGTTTGCCAAATCTCATGCATTTTTAGGCCATGTTTTGCCTTTATAGGTATAAATAAATACTTACGAAATACTTACATAACAGCAAAAGTTCACCCACTCGCCGATAACTGGTATCAAATTGCGGTAAAAAATTATCCCGTGCTAATTTTGTACCTACTTATATAAATTGATTTTGTTAGGATATCATAACCGATGATTTGGCACAATCAGCAGAAGACTACGAGCAGTTCCAAAATCATCTACACTACCTTTGTTACCTTCGAGTCGAAAACAGTTGTCGATTCGTTCATATAACTACCTATAGTAAGTATTATCTGCTAGGATTTTTTCCGATCCAGCAGGTTTGTAGTCGTGCGTACTGGATTATTGGCAGTGTTTCCTTTGGATGTTCGTGCGATGGAACTATTGCGTTTTTTTTGCATTAGTTCCTTTACAAGACTTGAAGGAAAAACTGCGTTTATTTTTTAGCCTTTGTTCCTTTCGCAGTAGCATCTTCAGTTCTTGCAAAGGTACAAAGGCGGAAAAATCCCGCAGTTCTTTCTTCAAGGTCTTGTGAAGGAACTAGAACTACCCAAATAATCCGTCGTACTTGCAGACTACGGGCACGTTCAGTTAGCTGACACGTCATCATCGGAGACAGATGTTGCATCAAACCTAATTCGAAGCAGTCAAGCTCATAGGTAGCTGAACAGTTTGATACTTTGCCACAGCAAGCTACAGTGCTAAAATGAGCATTTCTAAAAACGTTTGTACATTTGATTTGCGACTCCGATTTGGGTAAAAATTTGCAGGTAGATAGAGTGAATCGTTCACTCTGAGTTTAAATAACATAGTCTCCCGAAATGTCCCAATTATGGAAAGTTCCTTTTTTGTTACCGCAAATCCGTAGTTTTGGTAACAAAAAAGGAAATTTCCATACAAACCAATTGGGACATTTTGAGAGACTATGTTATTACGGCTCAGTATCGTTCACTCTACATACCTGCAAATTTTTATCACAAATAGGAGTCGCAAATCAAATGTACAAACTTTATTTAGAAATGCTCAAATAGTTTTACATGTCCTCAAATACTAAGAGTAAAAAGAGAATGTCTTTACTTTGCTACTTTTTGAGCGCTCTTTGCCTGTAGTATCTACGGCTGACTAGTCTGGTTGACCGGGCAGGGGGTATAATTAATTTGTAATTTTCCCACTGGTACAGTAAATTCATATCCCAATAATAATGCCAATTATTATGCATTATAAATCAAGTAAGTATTTTGGAAACAATATATTTTTAGACACGAGTAATATTTACCTCGACGTTTCGGCAACATTACAGTGGCCGTGGTCACGGGTAGACTGAAGTGTGGGGTGACAAATAAAAATGACGAAGTGCGGGTAGTTCGAAGGACTCGCGCTGCTAGGCAGACTTGACACCCCACACTTCAGTCTACTCGTGACCACGGCCACTGTAATGTTGCCGAAACGTCGAGGTAAATATTACTCGAGTGTGTTAGCGTGATAAGTCCTGTGCGTGGTATTTTGATTAATTCCAGTTTCTTTTAATTATTTTGTTGCTCTATTCCTCTCATCTGTCCGAGCACGCGAGCAGGCTGCAATTACCAGGCCCATCACTGCCGTTCCGCCTGTGACAGTTGCAGTTCTACCATACAATAAAATAATTATTATAATGTATGTAATAAAGTTTATTATTTTTTCGAAAGAACAACTCCATTATTTACATCACTGGTCATATGGCACATGTGCCTCATGGACGCACCAGTAAAGCCACGCATCAAGGGTCAAGGAACCTGGTAACACCGAAACCACTCAATTATTCAAGTATTTATTTCGTTCATCTCTATCCACACAAGACAAGATAGATATACAATCGAACCAATCAAAAATATCACATATTATTACACGTCTTTCTAGGTCAGAATAAAAGTATGTGAAATATATTTTTGAAGCATTATATTATACTACACCTCGTTGTTTCGGGGGTCAATAGTTTGAGCGGCCCATTTAGTGAACGGCATGTCATCGTCTACTAAAAGTACAATTAATATGATATTGGAAAATTGGAATGGTAGGTGTCCGTTATCTCACTCCATATCTCGGTAATGCTGTATGCGGCATCCTATTAACGCCATAGCCCACTCCATGTGAATTACTGTCCGGATCTGGCAACTGTAGAGGCCTGTCCGCTAGCACATCCTTATAGTGTATTAGGGGATAGACCTCCAAAATTCTGCTCATCTCATCTATATTAGATATGTTGGCTGTGGTCCCATGCCTTTCAAATGACCGGGTCCAGATGGGTTCGTGATCGAAAATCTGAACCAGCTATTACAATAATAAGTAAAGACCTTTATTTCGGACAATATGGACAATATAATGTTTACATCGTAAAATCTGGGCAATATGGCCCAGATTTTACGATGTAAACATTTCAGTCAAGCATATTGAGTCATTTTGAAAATTGTCTATGTTCCGCTCTCATCGAGAGACGTCACACTCTTTCGGAACCAACCGCTCACCCAGACAAGAGTGTGACGTCTCTCGATGAGAGCGGAACATAGATGTCGCTAGTGCTGCTGCATAAGTAGCCTAGTAGAAATAAGCAACCTGAGATATGTATGCATAGGAAAAATTCGTGTCTAGATTCCTGTCCAGCGGTGGTGTAGGGGTTATAGCACGCAGCACGGATTGCTGAGGACCTGGGTTCGATTCCCAGCCCTGGTCTCTTTTTCTGGTTTTTCTGTGCATCCATGTCTCAGTTTGTATTTTCGATATGGTTTCACGGGATACCCGTAAAAGTAACAAATTTGGAGTTGAAATAAAAAATACAAAAAGACTCCAAAAAACCAATCATAGCCTATAATATAATGCAAACTCAAAATCAAACATTATTATGATGCCACTATAATGAAAGCAGTGACGCGAAAGATACAATTTGTAAGCGGAGATCTTATAAAACTAGCTACTAGCCGCGTGCACCTACCATGCAATAGTCCTAAAAATACAAAAGTCAAGGTACCAGAAGCTTAAAAATATATAATTTGTAATAATAGTTACACATAATTAAAAAAAAGTAAGCTCACAATAAAAATTTATCAATATATGAACTTATACAATTATTCTTCTGATTTTGGTTCTTGATTCTGGGTATCTGTATGCGATGTCATTTTACACGAGTTTCCTTTTCTTCTGTAAGGCAACCTGACAGTTCAATAGCAATGACACTCGAAAAAGAACGCCATACTACCTACTACAGTTATCGCGGCCGGCTCAGTCAAGAATGTATCTAAAGCTAGACATGAGCAAAGTCTAAACATGAGTGATATTAATCTCGATATCGATAGTCAATATTTAGTCATCCTGTGACATAGAGCATAACACTAACTCGGTTGTTAAAAAAAATGAACATATAATATTCTACTATTTTTCTACTACAATGTTTATGTTTCACGCAGAAGAAGATTCAAAACTATCGCGAAAAGACTTGTGCTAGCACGTTACTAGTGACAAAACAATAAATAAGTTTCGGAATAAGATGTCAAGTAAACATCGATCTATGCGATCTCCAGGGTGAGACAGCTTCGAAGTTGAGTGTCATACTTCCTGGCGGTGACATGGTGTCGCATGGAATTCACTCAAATCAAAAAATGTAGGTACAGTCACCAGCATTAATATCTACCACAGCGGAGCGTGCAAAAATATCTGACAGGTCCTTCCGGCCTTAGAAATAGAGTCGTGTCAGATATTTATGCACGCTTATTGTGTCAGATATTGGTGCTGGTGACTGTACATGAAAAATTTTTTAGCAAAAAATGGAACCGACTTTTATAACAAAAAAAATTCAACTAGTTTGAAGTACTTCTGGCGGACTTTTCAAATTTCTTGTAAATCAGAAAAAATGTACGAATTTGTACGCTATAGTTAAAAAAAAAATACGTTCAAGTTCTAAAGCGCTTATACAAGGTGCCCATTGGGATTCCGACAGATTGGGATTCCGATTTTTTACTTATAAAAAATTCGACTGCTTCATAGTAAAATAGATAGCGCCCGCCAGAAAGTATCTTTATTACTACCGGTGTACTACTATTACGGGTAGTACTATTATTAGTAGTGATTAGTAGTACTATTATTACGGGTAGTATATTTTTTAAACTAGCGCACAAATTCGTAAATTCTTCGTACATTTTTTTGATGTGAGTTTGAATTCCATGTGACAATATGTCACCGCCAGGAAGTAAGACACGAAGTTGATTATGATATATACTTGTGTGGTACATACTATGAAATGAAATTTATATTTCTTCATAACTTAAACGTAACCGGCGATTTTTTGATTCACAAATCAGTCAATTTTGTTTTATTTCAGATATTAAAAAATGACAACTTGGGCAAAGTTATCTCAAAGGTCAAAGTTGTACGGTTTTATAGTACTTTATATATGTACCCCTATTATCTCATCATCTGATATTACTGTAGTTTCATTCGACAAATAAAAACTTAAGATTGGTTTTTTGGAATCTTTTTGTATTTTTTATTTCAATTCCAAATTTTTACTTTTACGGTCATCCCGTAAAACCTAAATTGAAAATACAAACTGAAATATAGATGCACAGAAAAAACAGAAAAATAAGACCATCACTGGGAATCGAACCCAGGTCCTCGGTAATCCGTACCGCTTGCTATACCGCTACACACTGATGGTCAAAAAATAAAAACTACATACCTGTTGGTATTCTTGTTTTTAGAAGCTCCACTAAAATTTCCACCCACGGAACGCTAAAAGAAAGATGCCTACGAAGACTTTATTTCGTTGTGTACATCATATTTATTTAGAACAAACTTTATAACACAGCGTTAATAAATAAATCAAACATAGTTAATCAGTCAGATATACTTAATTTCTTGCATATCAACATTCAACGTTTCTTCTTTTCTTCACCTTGAATATTGCATGACAGCACCTAGGCTACTTCAGCAATATAATGATTCCAGGCAAAGTTATATGCAGTTAGTTAGCATTGAATCTGAAAGGAATTGTGTATTAATAAATACAGAAATAGTATTAGCAGACAGACTATAAAAGTGACCGATGCTTTTTAGTTACAGCATAAGGACGTAAATCAGACTATCAGTAGGTAAATCCCCTAATGTACCTACATACTGTTGCACGCAACTCTGTCAGCGTAGAATTCGTTTATAGCTATTCCGCGGGAATATTGCGATTAAAAAAAACTACCCTATGTTTTTCTACGGGACTCAAACTATCTGTATCCCAAATTTCATCCTAATCGGTTCAACGAATTAGACGTGAAAAGGTAATAAAGAAATAAACAAACAGACTAACAAACTTTCGCATTTATAATATGAGTGGGATTATTGTCTTATTTTAAGTCATCATCATCATCATCATCATCGGCCTATCTTAGCCCACTACTGGACATACACAATTGCACGCCACTGAGCACGACCCTCGGCCACTCTCATCAAGTTACTGTCAGCTACCCAGTGAAGATCATCGCTCCACCTAGTCTGAGGGCGTCCCTCGCCACGCTAGGCTTTTACTCGTTTACCTTAGCAGTTATCGGTTCTTCGGCTGATATGGCCGGCCCACTGCCACTTCAGTTTGCTTCAGTTTTAAGTAATCCTATAGAAATAGACGGACGGACAGCGTAATATCAAATTATCTGAACTAAGTCTTTGTGACAAAGTTTCTCCATGTCTTTCATTGAATAAAGTTAGAATTCGGCAGCGATGACATACGACCATCATCATCATCATCATCATCATCGTCATTAAGATCGGTTTGTGAACAATACTTATCTTTTTCAAAATATCCTGATATTGAATTTAGATTTTTGCTATTCCTTTCTGCCTGCATGTAAAATTTACAGAGATTAGTGATATGGAGATAGAGTTGTAAAATTAAATATATAACATTGAATACCCTGGGTATTAAAAATAAACTGGCCAAGTGCGAGTCGGATTCGCGCACGAAGTGTTCCGTACCATTATCTATACAACATTAGACATTAGAAAAAAAAAACTTAAATATTGTTTTATTCTGGTTTGAGTATTTGTTGTTATAGCGGCCACAGTAATACATAATCTGTAAAATTTCAAGTGTCTAACTATTACGACTCAAGAGATAGAGCCCTGTGACAGACGGACGGACAGACAGACAGACAGACAGCGGAGTCTCAGAAATAGGGTTCCGTTGGCACTTTTTAGGTACGGAACCCTAAAAACTAAATAATAGTTACGAACCAGTAGAATTTTATGTAGGTACCTACATAATAAATCCCATTTTTTCCTTATCTTAAATTTCAGCTTTTTAGGATGAAAGGTTTGGTGTGTGCGTTGGTAAACAATAATTAAAAAAATAGGACAATGATGTAGTGTTCACTTCGAAACACAGACAGACAGACAGACGGACAGACAGATGGACAGATCAACAGACGGACGGACGGATGAGACGGATGTCACTCCTAACAGAGACAAATCTAACGATACCTCTTCTGATCTCATTTATCTCACTACAACATGAGTACACGACACCCTGTATGATTCCTCTATCTTATCAGTGACATTAAATACCCTAATAAGAACTAACTTTTAGATTGAAATAAATGAAATTTGAATACATGAAGTTATTACTTTCATCAGACATCATTTATCGTATTTCGTACGTAGTCTTAAAGTCTTACTATACAAGACTCTGCTTCCAATAATACTTATAAAGTCGTAGTTCGACTAAATACAGTTGGTACAACTTTATTCACATCACCATCATCATCATCTCAGCCGTAGGACGTCCACTGTTGGACATAGGCCTCCCACACAGACCTCCAGTTGCTTCAACTGGCAGCGGCTGCATCCACCGCGAACCTGCGGCTTTAACCAGGTCATCATCTTGTTGGTGGAAGTCCTACGCTGCGCTTGCCGATCCGCGGCCTCCACTCGAGAACTTTTCGGCCCCAACGGCCATCCGCTCTCCGTGCTATATGGCCCGCCCATTGCCACTTCAACGAGCTGATTCGCTTGGCTATGTCGGTGACCCTTGTTCTTCTACGTATCTCCTCATTTCTGATTCGGTCCCGTAGAGAAACCCCAAGCATAGCTCTCTCCATAGCTCGCTGAGCAACTCTGAGCCTATTTATAAGGCCTAAAGTAAAGCACCACGTCTCGGATCCATATGTCATCACTGGACTAATGATGTAGTGTTCACTTCGAAACACAGACGGACAGACAGACGGACAGACAGATGGACGGATCGACAGACGGACGGACGGATGGGCCGACGGAAAGATACACAGACAGACTCACATACGCATAAAATTAACAACCTGTGTCACTCCTAACAAAGACTTATTTTCTTGTCTTGTTGTTGTTTGTTGTCTTACTTGTTAAGATGCATCAAGGCCTTGTTGCATAGCGTGCGAGAGAAATGACCATACATACGCTCCAAAACCATAACCCCTGCCGTTTCTCACACTTATAAATAAAATAAAAAATCTTGAATCACTTCATAATAGAGTACATACAGTACATACTCGTACATATGCAGACAGACGGTGGGAAGCGACTTACTTCTATGGAGTGAAAATGTTCACGACGCTACTAAGAGTTAGGGAAATTTGTATGTTTTCGTAGTAGGTTGCTGCAGACCACAAGTTTGGTACACACGATAAGCCATACTTTGGCCACCCAGTAGGAATGAAATTTTTACAGCCCTACCTCTGGTGTTCTTGTAACAAATATTAATGTTTCTGACAAAAATGATAAAATAAACATACCCGTGTATCCAATATCCAATACATAAATAGTTTAAGAGTTGCACTCTTGCTAATTTCCTCTCGTCCGCCAACTTTTTGACTTCTTGATTTGTGTTCAAACCATAATTATTCAAACATAATTGCTTTTGAATATCAATCTCATTGACTTGACGTTGTGACAAAAATGTATTATAATGACGTTTAAATTTTACTTATCTAGCCAGTTATAATAATAAAAAAGGTACGAAAACTACTTCGATTGTGAAAACCTTTTATTCACCGAGCCTAGATTTAGCGGCCGTAAAAATGCCGTGATATGTAGGAATTTATTTAAGCCTCACTGTAAAACTTGATATTAATACATACACATGCAATGTATGTTGAATGTAGACCTTATTTTTTAACTAATTAGTTTAGTGATTACACCTAGCACCTTTTATTGTGAGAATAAATATGCTTTATATAAATTAGTGGCGCTACTGTCTACGTAAGAATAAATAACTAATATCTGTTCAGAATTTGTAAGTTGAATTTAAACCACTTGTCCTAGATCGAAGCACCGCATTATAATGTATGTAAAGTATGCAATGTTATAATTTTGCCGAGGACTGGGTCTGTTACTTAAATAATTATTATTTTAAATGACAATTTTAAAAGTAACTTACCTATTTTTCGTCTTACTTACAGTTTGTGTCCTTGCATTAATCAGAAATAATAGTTTAGGCGTTTCAACTTCCGAAAATAACAGATTTAAAAACAAAAAAAGTAAATACTAGACTCAGAAACTTGAACTTGATCTCTCAGTGATTTCATGCTTTCTTCATTTAGTTGTCGTATTATCTGAGCCAAAGGTGATGGTCACGTGACCACACGAAATAGTCTATACCTATTTACAATAGTTTGATTTTGTGACATTGACTCACGCACCCATATAAAATGTCACTACATGTTCGCTGCGAACACTGTCAGTTGTACTCATACAATGGTAAAATGCATCAAATTTACTGCATCACGCTGCACTTTTGATGCAATAAAGTTACTTTTTTTGGATTTTGCTTGAAGAGCATATCCATAAATTACTATTCTCAAAAAATCCTCTAAGAAAACATGTCCGTGGAAGCTATGCGGGGTGTCCGTAGGTTTGTATGGAAGAGCAACCCCCTTAAAAGTTACCTCATTCAACGACGTCCATTGTAAATTAATGAATTGCTAAATAAATAGCGTCAAATCTGTTAATTACATACTTTTTATCATTTAAAAACTTTAAAGTTAATTGTTGCGACATTGATGCGATTTTTTGCCTTTGGAAACCGCGAGTGTAATTTGACCGTGGCAGTTGCGTGTTGCGTATTACCGTAGGGTTACCAGTTGAAAACTACTCATAAAACCTCTAAAAGTACTTGCTGGATATCGTAGCAGATTTTCACTTCGCTTAATGTTTACCTACTCGGAAATGCTTTTATTTTAAACAATAAGAATTAACATGTAATTGGTTTCTGGTCCTATTTTTTGTATATTTTGTGTGTAAATATCGATTTTTCTCATTTATACAACATATAAATAAATAACAATACAATACAATGACTCTTTATTGTACACCAAGTAGGTAAGCGATAAGCAATAGGCGACCTTATCGCTTAAGGGCGATCTCTTCCAGGCAACCTTTTTTACAGATAGAAGGAAGGACTAGTTTACAGCAGGTGAAGCATCAACCATAGATCAGAATATTAAAACTCAAAAAAAAATACATCTACATATACATATATCGTACAAATAACGGACGTCATAACTTATAACTTTTATAGTTAAAAAGCTGGTTTTACTTACCTATTTTGACCCGGTAAAAAGAGTATGGAACAAAATTAAATGCTAATGTTAAATCGTTTTGTTTGCTTGTGTAGTTTTAACTGACACTTGCATGTTGTTACAAGCTGTACAAGATTACATTTTGAATAGATGCATACATGAGGAAAGCAATAGTATTTAACTTAATTGTTTTGTTTTGCGGGGGACAGAGTAATAGCCCTAGCTTGGTTTGTAACTGACGCTGGTGATAGCCTCGACGCGATGGCGAGTTGACAGCTTTTTACTTTGTTTCGAAAACTGATACTTTTGACACGACTGAATAATTTTTAGGGTTTTGTTTAAAATTACAAAACATGCATTGGATAATAAGACAAAAAATTACAAATACTTTTGGTGGTAATAAACATAAAATTATTTGACAAATACGCTCATATGGATCTCTTGTAGTTCCCTGTCCGTCTATTTGTTCATATGTCACAATAATTTTATGCATACATACATGTCAGATCATTTAAGAGTCACTTTGAAAGTGAAATATAATAGTAGATTGTTGCACCAAGCATAAAGTTATTTATTATTTGCACCGAGTGCTGATTTGGATTTAAAAAGCACGAGGGCAATATAAATTACTTAATGCGAGTGCATAATCTGCTTTTCTTTCAACTATTACAGGAATAGTAGACGAAAAAAAACTCATGCTAAACAATTAATAGAAAGAAAGTCACTAGAACTCGATGATTCCATTTTTTAGGGTTCCGGAGCCAAAATGGCAAAAACGGAACCCTTATAGTTTCGCCATGTGTGTCTGTCCGTCCGCGGCTTTGCTCAGGACTATCAATGCTAGAAAGCTGTAATTTTGCACGGATATATATGTAAACTATGCCGACAAAATGTTACAATAAGAAATTAAAATATATACTTTTTTAGGGTACCTCCCATAGACGTAAGTGGGGTGATTTTTTTTTTCTCATCCAACCCTATAGTGTGGGGTATCGTTGGATAGGGTTTTTTAAAACCAACCATTACGGTTTGCTAAGACGATTTTTCGATTCAGTGATATGTTTGCGAAATATTCAACTTAGTGCAAATTTTAATAAAATCGGGGCGTCCCCCCCCCTAAAATCTAAACCGGTGGGTGGAAAATGTTAAAAAAATCAGGATGGTAGGAACTATATCAAACCTTAAAGGAAAACTATAACGCCTAAGTTTGCTTGAGAATTTTACTAGTTTAAGAGTAAATAGCAGCCTAAAATATAGAATATACCTAAACTTGAAATCCGTATAAAATACGAAATCCTTAAAAAATATAAATTATTTTTTTCGTAATGGCTACGGAACCCTATCTCGGGCGTGTCCGACACGCTCTTGGCAGGTTTTGTAAGTTTACATTCGCACTCTCAAAAAATGTCCACGGAAAATTCGCAAGGTTCCTGCCAATTTGTTTTTCTTTTCATTTTTTTGGCAGTTAGTAGCAGATATTTTTACCCGCGATCTGTCAAAATTCGGATGGGCGCCAGGTTGGCCAACTAAACACACAAAGTTTTTTTTTAAATACGTGGCTACTTACCATTTTTGTCAGGATTGGTAGCAACAATTTTTTGAACGCAATCTGTCAAATTTCATAAGACCGTTAGGTTGACCAACTTAACACTAGATTTTTATACACCATGAAGGCTAATTTTATAGCAAAAATACTTGTGTTACCTGCAATTAAAAAAAATGTAAAACAATGCAATAAAGGGTTTTCATACATTTTTTCTGCTCTAGACCAGAAAAGTCCTGCTTTGTGCGGGGTATTTAGTGCGGTTATGAAATGAAAAAAAAAATGAAATTAAAGCATAATTTAAAGAAAATCTCTTTTATTTCTAATTGCTTACATGATAATTTCGAAAAATAATGTGGATACATAAGATAGGGAACCAAGCGTACATAATATAGATAAACAGATAGTCACCCGGCCCCGTAATGTAACAAAACTCGCACGTTATTGACTAAATGAAGCTTTAATCCGCGGGAACGTGCGGAAGCAATGTTCTTGTATATTAATATGCGAATCACTAATGAAACCGTGAGCCGATTGGACAAGGTTTGATTTTGGATGGAGTTTCTTCAATTAAATTGGCTGCAGAATAATTAAGTGGACCGTAAAAATATAGTCACTTAGATAAATCTATGTTGGTAGGTACAGTCACCAGCAAAAATATCTGCCACAGCGGAGCGTGCAAAAATATCTGACACGTCCTTCCGGCCCTAGAAATAGAGTCGTATCAGATATTTATGCACGCTTGTTGTGTCAGATATTGGTGCTGGTGACTGTACCTAATAGGTACAAGTTCCGCGTCAAAGTAGTAGTTAAAAGGAACTCGTATAGTGTTAGTGAGACACCAAGACTTTGGTATCTCTGGTAAATAATTACATTGTTTCACGGTATTTTCACTGATGTGATTTCTAAGATGCCCAGGGCCAGTTTACATCGCTTCTTTGCTAACATTCAAAGCTTAAAGCTATAGTAGGATTTTGCAAGTTCGCATATTATTTGACACTTGTCTAGTTATTGATGTTTGTGATGGATGAGACTAAAACAAACACATACGGCGTCATCAACTGACTGGTAAATGGTTCCAGTTACTTGGATGTATAAAGTAACTTCTAAACTTTCTTCTATTTTTATTTGTTTGTTTTTTTTTTAATGTTTCTTTCAAAGATTAGCCTTGAATCCCAAGAGCATAAAATGTAAAGCTATTAGTGGAAGCTGTTTTTGCTAATGTATAATTTAAGATGTGATATTTCAACTGTAATAAATTGTGCTGTATGTTTCCCGAAACAATAAAATAAAAAATAAAATAAAATAAAATAAAGCCGAGTTGTGTGTGCAATTTTTTTTAACCGGTCATTTAACTCAGAATAACATTATTAATGCCTATCATATGTCAACATCAGTCAAAGTACCGTAATAAAGCCATACAACAGTTCAAACACCATATTCCATCTTGTGGAACATTTAACCGCAAGCAAATCAAAGGTGAGAAGTTATAAATTAAATGTAACGTTCAATATTGATGACTCCATTGAACGATGTGAAAGGCTAGTAAATATAACCCTATATTAAAGTTAAATGACGGCCGTCTCGGTGCACTTGTGGTGCAGTGAGGCTGGGCTGGCAACACTCACGGTGTATAGCAATATATTTTTCCTTTGTAAAATTATTATTTTGTCTTTTTTTATCCTTAAAAATAACCTGACTACATATATAATACGCCTTAGTTCACCCTGCGTAAAAGTGACCATAAAGCTGACTACATTTCAGCACTGGATTTTTGTGATGTCAATATATTGGATGAGAAAATATTTTTATTTGATTGCTCATAAAATGTAACTTAATCGTAAATAAAGAATGGTTTGCTTTGAATTAGAATAGAATTGGCTTGCCAAGTTTTTGTGTTTCTGCCTCGTGTTTTACTCATAGCTGGGCATTACTGTTTTAAAAAGGCCTGCGCATTATTTGTCGTCAGTATAAAATTTTATAGTTTTCAAATCAATCCATACTAAGTGAATATGGATGGCTCAGTCAAAGTCAAAATATCTTTACTTACGAATTGCAAAATATATTTACTTAGCACTTACGAATGTCAAAAAAAATCTACTACCTTTGTTGAGCAGAATCCGGCAAGAAACTCGAGGTATATGTTTTTTAAACAGATTTACAATATTATTAAATGATATCTATGAATACATCATAAGTATTTAACACAACTTCATTTTTAACACAGTAGCTTCGCTATTTGAAGGGATCGCTAATGCGGATCGGAATTATTTCCAAATAGCTAGTAGTAGGTAAGACAAAAGCTTTACCTTTTATTAAGAAATTCGTTAATAAGGATAGCCATTCAGTTGCAGAAGAGGGCTATATAGTGCTCATTTGAACAATTTAAAGCGATTTTAACATTATGCTACCATCGTCAGTCTAGTTTTTTTAGTCATACGATTAAATTTTGCTTGATAAAAGTACCCTATTGCTTCCAGTTTATGGTTGGCTTAGGTCATATATAGTAAATCTACTTGATCAATTTCTACAGTCATTTAATTTGAAATTAAATAAGATGTGCATTTTACTTTGTGTAAAGTAAAAATTGTATAAAGGTAGAAATTTATTAAGAAGTTTAATATGTCTCAAAGCTAAGTTATCCTGTTTTGCGCAGACAAGTCTTATTGCCCCACGTGCTCACGAACGCATGGCTCGCATCTCAAAGGGGCCTTCATGCACATGAAGTCCTCGATTTCTCGCGTGAATGTAATTTGGCTGTTGACAGATTTACAACTACGAGTTACTTAGGTGGGAACATGCACTATTTCAATCTACGTAGTATATTTGATATATTTAGCTAAGAAATCAAATATTCAATGGATATTCGGGATCATCATCATCTCAGCCGTAGGGCGTCCACTGTTGGACATAGGCCTCCCCAAATACCTCCAGTTGCTTCAGTTGGAAGCAGCCTGCATCC